>NC_135570.1:10707821-11007821 GCF_964340395.1 Glandiceps talaboti
ATGTATGTATGTATGTATGTATGTATGTATGAGTGTGTGTGTGTATGTATGTATGTATGTATGTGTGTGTATGTATGTATGTATGTATGTATGTATGTATGTATGTATGTATGTATGTATGTATGTATGTATGTATGTATGTATGTATGTATGTATGTGACACAAGTTGAAACTGTTGTTATGTTAACATAAATTTAACAAATCATTAACTATTTAAATAACAGTCTAAATAAATGTATGTAAGAACAAGCGAAAAGATTTCTGATAAAAGATGAAAGCTATTTGGCAAATAAGATCACAGAATAACATATTAGATAGCTGTGTATACAAGATCATTACTTCAATACAAATTGACCTTTTCTTAATAATATTCAGCTAATGAAAACCTGATTGTCCATGTCATTGTCTAACCACTACAGATAACACAGAGTACAGTAGTCTGAAATTCTTCAGTAAATCACTAAGTCCGATCTTATCAGTCACCGATCAATGACCACTATTTTTTCAATTTACAGTAATGAGAAATTGGAATGTATGCGGGTTTCCCAACCTGGTTTCCAGGATTTCCCTACTGTTGAAATGAAATATTTGGAAATTGGAACCTATACAGGTTTCCTGACCTGGTTTTCAGGGTTTACTTATAGTTAAAATATTATGAAAAATATGTCTAACTAAAAGATATAAAATCTCAACAGGAACATGCTATTCTTTGAGAGTTAACAAACATTTTACATTTTATTTGTACATATATTATTTGTTAATATCTATATTCTATCCTACTTCTCTCACATCTCCACCTCCACCCCAACCTACCCCCAACCTCTACATAACCCCCTCCCTACAGTACCATCTCAACCACAAATACCTCTAAATTTATCGAAAATGATAAGACTGTTACAAGACCAAAGACTCTCCCCTTCTGGTCTCTCACTAACAAGTATACATGAACCCAATCTGATTAAAATCTGATGTTAGATAGGCTGGTTTTCCTGTATTTACCTTATTCCATCGTTATTGCGTCTTTTACGTGAGTTTTTTTTTCCCTTGGCGAATGCCTTTCTAATGCCTTTCTAACGTTAGAAAGGCATTCGCCCGGGGGGGAAAAAAAAAACTCACGTAAAAGACGCAATAACGATGGAATAAGGTAAATACAGGAAAACCAGCCTATCTAACATCAGATTTTAATCAGATTGACATGAACCAAAGGTGTTTTTGATCACTGAGCCACAAAATCCCAAGATTTTCCCTTCCTCTGGTGAAAACATCCTAAGGAAGGAACTGCAATAATTGTCTCAAATCAAATTACATTTTATTAAAATTTTGGGACTAAAGGACTGTGTTTATAAGTAACTTGAAACATAAAAACTCTCACTTTTCAGCTCCAGGCCTGTATTTTTTAACCCTTCTGAAAATATCAACAAGACAACCAATGAACAATTTAAAAACAAAACTTGATATACTTGAACTTTCAATATGACTGGTTGCTTACAAATGATGACCTTTGACCTAGACATTACTGTTATTTGATTGGGTTAGGCAGCTTTGTCATAGAGGGAGCTTTCTCCTAACAGCAAATGAGAAAATAATGTCTGTTTCAGAAATAAAAAAAAAAAATAATAATCACATACTATATAATTTAGTTAGTAATGACTCAAAAGAAAAAATTATTATTACGAAAATGAGTATAATCTGCTCACTTTTGACGAACATACAAAATAACATTTATTTTCAAATACCGTTCACACTGATGTGGAAAAGAAATGTCAGGTAAGGCTGCATGTTAAACCAAACATGTCCAGAAACTCTCACTTTAGGACATGTACAGGTCTCCCAAAATTTGACTGAACTTGTTCTGTGTGACTTCAATCATTCTACATGTATGAACACAAAATTAATAACCCTGATGTGGTTACTATCAGCACCTGGTGTTGCATACATTGTCAACAATAGAACTATAAACTACACCCCAATAAAAAAAATACTTACATTTTTCACGGATTTCTAATAAAAATATTAATGTTTTTCATGCACTTATTCATATTTTGTTCATTGAATTTATTCAAATTTTAATTTTGAAAGCTAAATCTAGATGAATTGGGATATATTTTAAAGATAATATTTACAGTTGTGATTAAGCCAACAGTCTGCCATTAATATCATCCTTGTGTAGATTTGTAATACCTGGTTATAAATGAAATTCCAAAACAATAAAAAGTGAAACATCATATTGCATGCACAGATGTACTTGTCATAACTACTTAGTCCAGTTGGGATGAGATTTACCCAGCAGGACAGCTCATTGGAGGAAAGAAATCACATATACCTTTAGGCCAACACATCTTCTGATTGGATTTAACAAATACTAACAACATATGCAAATTTGACATTTTAAACCTCTCCTATTGCCAACATTACTGGTTCGACATCCATCAGTAACTGTAACAAAATATCTGCAAAAATTTTCAATTTTTTTTTTAAAAAGATTTTATCTCATTTTAGACAGAACCAAACTACAACTTCCTTCCCATCACTTCTACACAACACATTTTTGGCAGAAAACCATTTGCTTTGATAAAATCTCATAAAATAAAAAGCAAAAATATTCTCAAACTGATGTGAGTTGGATATACATAGGTTAGAAAACACAAACGTATTACAATAAAGCTAGATAGGGGTTAGTGTTTTTATCGCCTATCACAAATCTCTTTGGCATTTATGAGTATACTTCCCAAGGCTAGGTTTTTGTTTTATTAAAACCTCACAGAGTATACAATTGCAGATTTTTTCCTTATATTAGAGATGGCAATATATTGGTAATAAATCATTTATGTTTCATAAGTACATCAAAATGTGGCTATACTATAACACAGCAGGATTACAACATTATCATGACTACTTTATACATTTGTTGTATTTTCATTTCCACTTTTTTAGACATCACTTCAATTTATAATTATTCATTTGAAGAAAAACAATGTTTTCTGGTATGTTCTTATATTTGATTGGTTTGCTGTTTTTATTTATTTGGTGTTGGTGTACACATTTCAATATGTGTATGTGTATGTGTATGTGTATATGTATGTGTCTGTCTACATGTAAGTATGTATGTATGTATGTATGTATGTATGTATGTATGTATGTATGTATGTATGTATGTATGTATGTATGTATGTATGTATGTATGTATGTATGTACCTATGTATCTGTGTATGTATCTATGTATGTATGTATGTATGTATGCATGAATGTCTATGTGTATCTATGTCATTCTGTCTGTCTGTCTGTCTGTCTGTCTGTCTGTCTGTCTGTGTCTCTGTCTGTCTGTGTCTGTCAACTTAAGTACATAAAACATGGTTTTCCTATTCCATTCTAAAATTCCTAAATGACATACACCATTCTCCTTGATTTCATACAGTTAACACTCACTCACAGATTTTTGAAAACAAGTCGAGTTTTGTTGAGATCATCAATTTTTTTTGTTTTATAAGCTTCTACTTCTAAAGTTGAAAACTGGCCATTTCACATATACGACATAATTTGTCTATGTGTGTACATTGCACCTATATTTCATCACAGACAGCTTTAAGTTTAGAAGCTACACATCCTATTCAGGATGTGTATATAACTTGACAGATTGGCATACAATATATGATATTAAATCTCTCTAGCAAGGAAACCCAATATCCAAAATTTCATCTCCGTATTCGTTCAAGTAATCATAAATTTCTTCCCCACAGCAAAATATTCACAAAGTTTTAATATTTAAATTTTCATCAGCTTTCAGTCTTCATTTAACAGTAGTGATATAGCCGTATTAGGTTACTAACTGTATTCTATGCTATTAACTTCCCTATCTGGTGTTACGTTGCATACATACGATACGAAGTCTAATATATTTGTGGATTTTTGTCATTTTTTTTTCTCTAAGCTTGAATTAAGTCAGGTAAAGTTGATTGGGTTGGTATTTTTATTACGACGAGAGCTTAGCAAAATACAAACAAGTTTGTTACATTTTCACTGCTTGTGACTGAATTCAAGTTCGTTCTTTTTTATCATGTGCAAATGTAGGAAACATTAAGTTAGTTTGTCACAGACGACAACAACTTCAGTTTTTTTCAATCAAGAAGAGAGTTTCTAGGTATATCTGACATTGCATGTTACATTGTACACTTGATGGATGAACTTGGTTATTTGAAGATAACATTTTTGTAAAATCCAACAAGTTTGACACAGAGTTAATGACAGAGTTCAAGTGTATCTTTGTTATCGTGGCAACAAATGGGTAAAATCCATGCAATAGGTTATTATTAGAACAGTTCCGGTAATACATATATAGCCTACCTGTAGACTTGAGAATGGCTATCACTACACTATTCTGCTTTCCTACCTGACATTTTGAATATTTGAATTTGGGTTCTGTTCCCGTCTACTCTGAGAATCATAGAATCATACTGTAACTTTGCCATCTAGTTTTCTAAAACGTCAAATTGAAAAGAGTAAAGCAGTACTTTGAAAATGTATTCATTATCATTGGTTTATCTTCAACCTAAATACAATCTTCTAAGTACAAATACGATAGTCTGGATGTCAATGTGGTATTGAATCATCGCTAACTGAAAGACAGATTTCAAGATTCGATGAAGGATACCCGTAGACTACACATAATACTTTACTAGCTGCAACGTTTTTGGAACTATTTTTTCAATTAGGCCTAGTAAAAAAGATTGTGTGGTTTAGATTACACTCAATTTTAAAATAGGTGGGGTAGGTAGATTTTTTATTTCATTTTTTTTCTGTGTGAGTACCTAGCTCAGGTTTTCCATTGTTTTCCCAATGGTCTCTGTGTTATTGGTTTCTTCTCATCAGATATACAGCCCTTACAGATTGGAAGAACAGTTTCACTTTGTCTTTTTAATTTGATGTCAGTTTCCGCATCCACTATTTCTCGTGAGATGTCACAATTTTCACAACTTTTAAAAAATTTTTCTCAAAGACGTTAAAAAAAATGTTAGGGTTGGTAGTGAAAAGCTAGGTGGGGTTGGGTAACTGGAACAAACAATGATATTTTTAGGCCTTCCTTTTAATATATTGTAATATTGTGAAACCTGCATAGTATTGAATCACCTATGGGTAAACATGTTTATGTAGCAGTGAGTACTACTTAAAACTGAATATACATATAGTATGGTACAATATATCTAACATAACGCTTTTTTGGTCCGCACCAAACAATCAGCACCTCTTTGAATCACGATTTCAATTTATCACTTTTCTACATTTACATAAAATAGACCTCTAACGGACAAGTACAATATCTAATTATTGATATCTTAACATTTTCAGTAAATATATTGTTGGTTTTCTCATCGAAAAAAATTATACACACTTAAAGCTAGTGGCGCTTTTATAAAACAAATCCATCTAAACTTGTCTGCAATGTGCATACAACATAATTGGGTAGTTTGTGTTTGTAAATAAAAGCTATTGTTTCATAAATTGAATTGTTTTAGGTATAAATTTAAGTGCTGTCCCCACGAAAAAAATCAAACAAAAATTGTTTTTTTCCTGTTCCCACATGCATTAAAATCAGTTTGAACAAATTAGTTAAACAGTTCAAAACCACCTCAGGGCGTTGTTTGAAACGATTCAAGGTAACTCAGTTCAACACTAACTGAAAAGCAGAAGTGAATGATTCAAATCCATTGCTTAGTTTTCTCGCGGGGACATCAATCAGCTTTGAACTACTTAAACTGAATCAATTTAGGTGGGGACAGGCTACAAAAGGAAGATTTTGTTGACGTGATTTGTAATTTACACTTTTCTTATAAACAGTAATGAATATTCACTCCCCATCCTCTGTAGGAGATATATACTTTTAATTCACCTGTTAATCCTACCATCAGTGGAAAAACATATCAAGCCTTCATTTTGTGTTGACTGTAACCAAAAGATGACTTTTCAATCCCAGCAAAATCCCATAAATGATGTAAATTATATAAAACAATAAATCTGGCTGAAATTAGTTTAAATGAAACATATGAACTTAGAATAATTCAAATTTCACGAAATGTTGAGATATATTTTGGGCTAAAATCTCATTTCACCAAATACTAGCTAAAATTTAGGCTAAAATCTCAAATTTTTCCAAAAACTAGTTATAATTTACGCTGAAATATCAAATTCCACAAATATCAACTATAATTTAGGCACAAAATCTGAATACAAACTGTATAAGGCTACAATCATATAAAATTTCAAGTAAAACTACAAACTACAATTTTAATGCAAAATTCATCTCCACATACTGAAGTTTAAAAGTAACTATTAACTATGAGAAAAACACTGACATGTTTTCAGATTTTCTTTTAAAATGTGATACTAAGGTACTAGGTAACACTGCAATTGCAAATTTCCTAATCAGTCAACAAATCATGAAAAATTCATTTTACGTGCAACTGTACATCTCATCTCATCTAGGAATGTATCTTGACTTCAAACAAACCGAAAAAATCACTCTAAGCCACAGCAGATCAGGTTAAAAGGTTCAAAACCACATTCTGTCCTAAAGTCTTTATCTGGATATGCATCAAAGATGATTTACTAAAGCTTAGTTGTCCCCACTTGGTTGCCTTACTAACCGCTTCACTGTGACGTTATAAACATAAACTTGGTCTAGTGATCACGTTGATCTTGTTCATCACTCCCTGTAGCCCACTACTAGACCCCTTTCACACTTGTGAATTTCCACAACATCCTGTCCACAAACACTTAAATTTTTAGTGAATGATTAATGAAGAATTGGCTAGAAAACTGACCGCAAATTTTAACTGGACTTGAATCTGCTCGCAAATGATGAAATTTTACAACAAATATGACTCCCATATGGCACATTTGCTTCGGTCACAAAACAAAGTGACGTGCATATACCTCACATAGTATGTCACTGTTGGTTGAAATCAGTAGGTGCAAGCCAAATCTACAGATACGAGGGTGAACGCACGCATGCACACATACATGCACGCATGGACAGAACCCAATGTAATAGCCTCCTCTGGGCACTGCCCGTTGGGCTAATGAAACCTCAACTGCATGATGAATTTTACAGGACTTTTTAAAATTTCTAATGGAAAACTTGGATTGCTTGATGATATTGTGTTTTTTATAATAGAATTTTCCAGGACTTTTAACTTTCTAATGGAAAACTTGGATTGCCGGATGATATTGTGTTCTTTACAGTGGAAATTTCCAGGACTTTTAAACTTTCCATGACCTGATGAACTATAGGCCATGTGGAAAGATGACAGGTTTATCTAATACGATAAGTTGTGGGCTAGAAGACAAGTTACTATTTTTGTGCAAGACATCCAGCTAAGAGCCGTATCAGGTGACAATGCTGTCTGTACAGTTACTGTTAATGCTGATATTATATAAATGCATACATGTAGATGTATGTAAGCTGACTTATATTGCAACCATATCAAACTTTTAACAGAGTTTTCTTGTTTGTTTTTTTTACTGTTTTCCTCCTACCTTCTTTAGCCAATGAAGTTTATTTTTTGTTTACTTTTCTCAGCATATTTTAGCTCCATCTGCACTGATTTTAATCTTATTTATAAATTTTACACTCTGTAATTTTATTTCAGATTGCCGAGGAAGGTCTTCCATGTAAGACCAAAATGTTGAATGTTTGTTATTCACCAAATTGAGCCTGGCAACATGTATTTCATCAAAATATTTATTTCACTTCAAGTCCTCGCTCAACCAACAACAACAACAAAGTGCAATTAATCTAACTACACTTGGACTGATCTAGAAACCTGTTACAAATTTTTTTAAAGGGGCATAAGTTAAAGTTTATACATCTTTAGGCTTAGTTTTTGCTGCATATTTAAAAGGTACTCACAGGATTGTACTTACTGTTGATACACATGTACTTAATCATCACTTGCAATTGACTGACCTATAACCTCGTTTTCAGATATAACTCATACAGATGACGTAATTTATTGGACGTATCAAAAAATGTTCAGGAAATTCCTACTATGCCATCAAAAGTTTTAACAATGCCAGAAGACAATTGTGATGTTATAGAAGACATGCATTGACATTTTAAAAATATTATACTGGAATGTGGTTTTATTTAAGCATTTTCATCTGAGTAAAAAGCACATAACCTCAGCTTGTGCCACTTTAGTATCATTGTACAAGTTCAATCTATGTACATGTAGGGGGTGTTATTACAATAAACCGTCACACATGGTAACAGACGTTTGACTTCTTTTATGCATAATATACTTTTTTTGGGTCACAAATGCAACATACCAGATTTCTGATATCATTTCACAAGTAGTACTTCCCTTATAACCCCTCAGTAATACCGCCCTCACAATACAAAGGGCAAAAAAGTGCTAACACTGAAAACAATGGGGAAATTAATTAAATACTAGCAGATACTTTTTTAATCAAGTACATATACCAATTTGTAATGTAGAAAGATAGCAAAAAGTTTGATTTTCAATGATTTTGAACATGTCTGGATAACTTTTAAGTGTCATTTTGATTGGTTCATTATTGTCACATGATACATGTGTAATCATGTGATTATTGTCTATTATGTGACAAATAATCAACCAACCGAAAGAAAACTATAAAATATTACAAACACTACCACTTTCAGCCAAATTTGCAGACATATTTGCATAACTGTAACAAGACGTTTATATTGACTGTAAATTAAAGGAACTGCTATACAATGAAAACCACACAATCATTCTAAATCAATTTATTATCTCATCTATGACAGCGAGGATATCATAAAATTTTGATGTTTTAATTTAAGATTATTTGTATTATCCCTGACAGTTCCACACATTAGTAAATATAGTTCAGTTATTTGTATAATATTGTGTATAAATCCACCACCCCAGACAATTAAAAAACTAGAGTCACATCATGCACAGGCATATTTTCATGGCGATGACAGCATTCAATAGAACACAATCAGTTCAAATAATCTAACCATTCCTGACAACACAATATTCATGCTAACAGATACTTTCACCGTCAATCACTCTTCATGTACAAAAACTCATCCATGTTTTCTGTAGTAAAACCAAATTAAAATTGTGTGGTTCCAATAGCACTCAATGTCAAAATACTGTGGGTGGGTAGGATTTTTTTATTTCTGTTTTGTTTGATCTTCAAGAATATTTTCAAATGTCCTCTTCACATTTACGGAGGTCAACAAAGACTTCTAATAACACTTTCTGTACTCTATGCAGAAGACAATGTGTGGTACTCTGTATTCCACCATGTTGTTTTGATAACATGAAGCATCTTCAAATCTCACTATTTCTCGTTTTTTTCAATAATTTTTTGACTTACCTAAAGAAAAGGTTTAGGGTAGTAGTAAAACACTAGGTTGGGTCAGGTTACCGGAGGCAAACAATATTTTTGGGACACACACACACAACACACCACACACACACACACACACACACACACACATACACACACACACACACACACACACACACACACACGCATTCACACACACGCATTCACACACACACACATTTACACACACACACACACACACACACACAAAACACACAACACATACCACACAACACACACACATATTTACACACACACAGACACACAGAATTTTAGATTTTAGACTGAAATGAATTTGAAATATTAAAATAAGTCACATATAAATTCAATTAAAGGGATGCAAGCTGAGTTTACATTTTTTGGACGATATTTTTGCTATATGTATTTAATAGCGACTCAGTATTCTACTTACTGAAGCAAACATAACTCTCCCTTGCAATTGACTGAACTTAAACCTGGTGTTAAGATATAACATTATATAAATGATCTGATTATATAAATGATCTGATGACATAATTTTTGATACATACCAAAAAATGTTGAGGAATCCATATGAGGCAATCAACTGCTCTGACAAAACCAGAAGGCAATAGTTTTGTCACAGAAGGCATGCATCGACATCAGTATTACACTACTGAGTTTATCACAGTCGACCCTAAACTTCTTTTTACGTATACGTCAAAGAAATAATAAAATCACAAAAATTGTGAAGTCTCATGAGAAATAGTGGATGTGGAAACTGACATCAACTTAAAAAGATACTCTAAAACTGTTTTTCCAATCTATAATTGCTGTACATCTGATAAGAAGAAATAAACAACACAGAGACCATTTGGAAAACCTGAACTAAACACTCACGCAGGGAAAAAAAAATAAAAATAAATAAAAAATCTACCTACCCACCTATTCTAAAATTGAGCTTAATCGGAACCACACATACTTTTTTTGATTATGCCTGACCAAGAATATTTTTACAAGACGTTCCCGTTCCTTCAAACACTGGTTTCCTTCCTTCTACCCCTCTTTTCAAACGTTAGATAAAAAATACGCATCAGAAGTATAAGACATCACTTCAAACACAAATTCTTTCATTGACTGTATTCCGAGCACTTTGAATACCTAAATTGAATTCTGAATCTGATATAAGCATCGTGCCTTAATCACATACTGAAAAGGTCACAGGTCAAAGTTCAAAATTTGCATATCTGTGAATGTCATTGAAACATATTGGTCAGCTTCACTGATTATTTGCAATCATCAACACATAAAGAAGGCAGTTCATTTTCCCAAAATGGCCTCAGGGAAGAATTAAAACACCCCGCTCTTACATTATGATTTGCACGACGATCCAATTTGCAAGGAAGTAAAAGCGATGACTAAGATGTCGACAATACGTAGACATGCAATGATTGCATTGCGGCTAGGAAATTCTATATATGTATCCAGGTCATGACATGATTCAACCAATCAAAATCAAACTGACGTATATCAAAATTTATTGCCTACCTGCCAGGTAATATTATTGATATTTATAATCTGTATCAAACTGCATTCACAATGAACATTATATTTACGATGTCATTAATCTTCTAATAAGCTCACCTGGCGTGAATTTTTTCTTGCAGAAAAGTGGGTCGTAGGAAGGTAAATTTGAAGACAAAATTAAATTAATGTCTTGCTAAATCATGCATTTTTTTTGCAGAGGTTGGGAACCCTGGTAACAGAGGATGGAAATCTATTACCATACTGGGAACTGTAATTTAGGAACCCTAGGGGAAATAGTCTAATGCTATATCTATGGCATTGAAGCTCAAGATCTCTCTTTATATTTATTTCAATGAGGTCCTGAAATGAAATTTCAAATTGAATTGAAGTCATTAACATAATGTCTTTGTTACTCAGAATTCTGTCCCATGATAAGTTAGTGTTCATTGGGGGGGGGGGGGGGGGGGGGGGGGGGGCATAATGTCAAAATATGGTATATGTGTCAATATCAGGACACAATCTGATTAAAATCTGATGTAGTGTACACATTGCGATTTCTTTTTGGCTGTTACATTTACTGTCGTTTGTTCTTTTGTGTGTGCTCATTACATACATCTGACACAATACCATAGGTTTTCGTACTTATGAATAGCCAACCAGAATCTATCTTACAATATAACACTCAGTGTTCGAAATTGAATGAAAGAGATAACAATGACATCGTTGTCTGTGCTCTGTGCTCGTGCTCTTTTCAACAGAGCGCTCTGAAGTACGTTTCATCGCATTACGCTTTTTCATTGGTTGAGTAAATTCACTCAGCACTCTCATGTGGCTCGGGAAAACCTATGATATCGCGTTAGATGTATGTAACAATCGCTCACAAAAGAACAAACAACAGTAAACATAAGAGCCAAAAAGGAATTGTGAAGTGTACACTACATCTGATTTTAATCAGATTGATCAGGACACTACTAAATACACTGTTTACATCATTCTAACGGTTGTTACAACAACTTTGGGTACATGATTTCTCATTCAGCTACTAAGTCTAGTTCTATCCTTCATCGAATCTTAACATCTCTCGGTTAGAGATGATTTAATACATGTTGGAATCTACATTGAACATCACTGGGGGAAGATATGATTTGATACCACGGGTAGCATCTAACATTGAGTTAGATGGGGTAAAGATATGATTTGATACCATGGGTAGCATCTAGACTACACTGAGCACCACTGGGGGAAGATATGATTTAATACCAAGGGTAGCATCTAGACTACATTGAATTAGATGGGGCAAAGTCATGATTTGATACCATGGATAGATTTCTAGACTATAGATAAAGTAACTTAAGAACTCGCAAGTAGATATTGCAGTATTTGGACCAAGTTTACAAATAAATTTCACATATATTTTATCGCAACATCATAAACTAAAAAAAAAACACTTGAGTTTAAAACTACACTTTTTTAACTTTTGAGTCAACAAATTATTGTGGATACACAAACTTAACCTGACAATTTTTTTTCACTTTTGAGTACATAAATTGTGAAATTTTCAAAACAATTACTCTTTACATGACCCTAATCATGCTTGGTAAAAAAACAAACTTGACTTTCTGATTATTTCATTTTTAAGTTAAAAAATTACAAAATTTCCTTTCAAAACTAGCATGTTAATCTTGCAAGGTATAAAACCAAACTTGATGTTTTTTTTCACTTTCGAGTAAAAAATTACGAAATTTCCTTTCAAAACTAGCATGCTCTTCATGCAATTCTAGTCAGTTAATAGAGAGTGAAATCAAAATAACTCTCATCTCCTCTGATGAGAGCAACTCAGCACGATGGTCACACAGATAACTGGTGAATATATACAAATAGAGACCTAATTTCAGCTTTCGAAGTACATGCTAAACGATGATTATTGCAATTAATACATCGTCATGGCGATTCAGTAGAGTTGTTTGCTAATCAGCGATGACTGTTAAACAAATCGACATGACAAAGTGCATGCAGATCAAAATGGCAAATCACTGTTCCATTCAATTTATGTCAGAAATTCTGAATACACAGATGTATGACAATTAACCTGTAACTATACAAATCTGTAAACATCATCATTTTTTCATGTAAAGTCACATTATTGTACTTTTGAATATTATCAACAATCACAACACACAGTGCAGTTTACTTTGGAACAATAAATTATGTGATGTGGTTCAATTTTTTTCTGAAAATAATGACGTTCAATTTTTTTCTGAAAATAATGACTTCTTTAAAAAGTGACCTTAGTATGTTGTCAAAATAGTATAATTAGATATTATTCCCCAATATATATTAGTAATTACTTCACTCAGCCAAAGAAAATATGAGTGACCTAAGGAGCTTTGTTACTACAAGTCACTAGTTCCAGCCATTCACACAATTATACAATAAGTTTTAGTTCATGCCATTCACACAAATATGCAATAGGTTTTAGTTCCAGCCATTCACACAAATATACAATAGGTTTTAGTTCCTGCCATTCACACAAATATGCAATAGGTTTTAGTTCCAGCCATTCACACAAATATACAATAAGTTTTAGTTCCAGCCATTCATACAGAAGTTATTGCCATTCATTCAATCGTTCATACCATTCATACAATAGTTCCTGCCATTCATACAGTAGTTCCTGCCATTCATACAGTAGTTCCCACCATTCATACAGTAATTCCCGCCATTCATAGTTATTCCCACCATTCACATACAGTAGTTCCCACCATTCATAGTTATTCCCACCACTCATACAGTAGTTCCCGCCATTCATACAGTAGTTCCCACCATTCATACAGTAGTTCCCACCATTCATACAGTACTTCTCGCCATTCATACAGTAATTTCCACCATTCTAAAGAGTAGAGTCAGGTAGAGGACAGCTTCCATATCAGCTGTTATGATTGAAATTGATCAATATTTCATATTTGTGGTATCAATAACACTATATCATATTGTAACTATAAGCTATTATCATTATCACTTTGTGTAAAGTAATTAGTTTTTCTTGCAACTTCTGTGACCAATCTTGGCTATGTAAAAGATACAACTTTGCCCCCTAGGTTAGTCATAAAAATCACAACCGTCTGTCATTATCTGGGCCAGTAAAACCCATATATGATTTTACCCCTTAGGTTAATCACAAAAACTGCAACCTTGTAGATCACTAAGTCAGCAAACCTATATAAAATTTCACCCCTTTGGTTAGCCATAAAACTCAGTGGACATGTGACATGTATGTAACATTCATTTTGTCAACTTAAAAGTTCTGTTTTGAACGAATTCCCTTTTAAGGCAAAAATAAAAATAAAAATTGTTCACAATAAGACGACTTCAGAAAAATGGGTAGGCAGGTCAGCGTTTTATTTTATTTTTTGAAATATTGCTGTTGAGAAATTGCTTAGACCCAAAAACAATATACTCGTTGGTCACAATACTTCTGTGATAGTTTGATGGGGTGTGAAAGACGCAAATGAGGATAATTATATTCTGAAATAGACGAACATAATTTGCAAACTGTATTCTATATTTAAATCCGATATATATTTTGAAAAAATTGATCTCTTTGGAATGGGCTTTTAAAAAAGAATTGACTACAGATACTTTGACAAAAAAATTTACCTGGAAAAAGAAATAAATTTTCATTCTTTGACTGTTTTTTGTATATAAAAGATGTTTAGTGTCAGCAGCTTAAACTAGGGTCGGTCCGATTACCATAAACACAACATTTTTTATTTGGCCTTATCAATACGCCATAGTACGGTTATCAGAAAGAAAACAGATTTTAAGGTTTGACCACTAGGAGCGCTGCTTGCAGACTGTTTTAGTGCCAGAAGTGAGGGCCAAAATAGACGAATATAATTATAGCATAAAGACAATAGACACAAAGTTACCACTTGTTTTCCATGTTGTTCCCACCGTACTACTTTTTTAAGTGACTACCAGAAATCAAAAGATACCTAGCGTAACCACTACTGGAAATGTCCTGGCTATAATACAGCCGTGAATTATTCGCTGTTCTTGTATATTACCATACGATGACAACATTCTAAACTTCCTTTTATCAAATCTTGTACACCCTCTTGAGATGCTTACATGCAAAATGATGAACTTCGATAACCGGAATATCGCATATTTTGAATGGATCCCTGTTCCATTACGGTATGTGTTTGTACATGGACCAATATTTTGTGATCTAACATCTATAACCATACCTTTCACAATGTCTTGTACAAGTACATTGTACATCTGTAGCTCTGGATGTATATGCTACGAGGTTCGACACGTCTTCCCTCTCCGCTATGGTTCTTCCGTATTTCAAATAGCAAGACTGCAAACAGATTTCATGCGCACGGATTTTGGGAATACAACCCAATTATACCCTTGCTAATGACTATAAAAAGTACAGAAAACAACTTTAGATCATTGAATGCAACCTATGTTTTGTCGATTCTGTCATTTCTTGTCTAACGTTCGCTCGAGCTGCAAAACGTGTAAAAACAGGTAAATGTTTGAGTACATGTACAATATTGAACTAATCTGTTTGCATGACTTACCATTGTCCATTTTGCGGCATAGGCATGGATGGTTTTTAGTCCGAAAATCCATGTGAATGAAATCTCGCGGTTTGAAATAGGGAAGAACCATAGTGGAGACGGAAGATGTGTCGAACCTTGTCGCACATACATCCACAGCTAGTACATCTGTAGACACCTTACATACTCCTACCTTACGATAGATCTACTCTTTTCCTCAAAATGTTGGCGGTTTGTAAACTTTTCACAGATTTTTTGTTATATATACATGTATTTACCATTTACACCCTATAACCATACCATCAACATTTTCTCCAAAATATTTGTATTACTGAAAATTTATTTATTTTTTTTATTTATTTTATATTTTATTGAAGAATGATATTGACATTATATATCTACTGTCGATATACTAAATTTGGATTTATAAATATGACATCAATGAATATTTAGATTTGTTTTCAAAAAACTATTTGGCTTTGTGAGTAGAAATTTACATTTATACAATTATTAGTTCCAAACCAGAGTGACTATACAGTTTCAATTCAGCACCACGATGTTTTCCATGTCTTGCAGAAGGTTTTTTGTTACAAATTACTTTAACACAAAATACAAAAACTGATAGCATGCAAGCATATAAAATGACAAGTTATCTCACTGTGAAAAGAATCAACACCACTCATACATGTACCTGCTTCAATCGATAGACTTCTTGCACTTTTTTCAGTGATTTCTTTTTTGCAGTCTATCCTGAATGTGGTTTCTTGTGTGCGACCGAAAAGTCGATGTAATTTCTAATAAAGAATATATTTTTTTGGAAACTGGGGCTTGCTCTCTTTCATACCAATATCATTCTCCGATGAGACATGGAAAATTCAAATACAAACCTGTTCATTTTTGTCCACAGTGAGATAAAATGTAACACTTCATGTGTGTGTGTTATCAGTACCTGTATACTGTTTGTGTAATTCTTTCACAAGATGTAAAAAAAAACTCACGCTGCCTTAGATTGTAACCATGTCATCTTTTTGGTTTGGTCGTATATACCACCATAAAACCAAGAGTCAATGTAGATATATTCTTGCATGACAGGCACTCTATACAAAACTGACAAATTTAAACATTTTGAACAATTATTTACATCATTGTGGGCAACTGTAACTTGTCACCAAATTAAGCATTATTTTCAACAGCTAGTAGTTATAACTGATTTCACAGGTAGAAAAAAACTACTATTTCAGTTATAATATCACAGAGTGACAGATTTCTCAGACAATATCAATCTTTTTTCTTTCATCTTACTATAAGAACACTTTTTGTTTGAGAAATTCACCATAAAATATTGATTTGATAATAACAACGGAGGAAATATCCAATCACATTTACATTGACAGGAGATTACCCATGACGCTTTTTAATTCCCATGATCATTTTTCTACTCAACTTGCAGTATTTTCACTATTATATCAGTATTTGATTGACCTTTGACCCAGTCATATTTTATCCACCTTTGACACAGCAGTGTTTGATTGACCATGAATGTCTACTTTGTAGCCAAGAACATTCGTCCAATCTGCATAATCTGTGTACTCATTTACATAAGGTCATCTACTTTGCATAAAGGTCACCAACTTCACAAATCAGTGTACACTGTTATAGGTAACGACACGCATCAAAATAGCCTTGTTTCAAATTTAATTTTTCCTCTTAAATTCCATAAGGATTTCCATAATCCACTAATGGAACTTGTATTCCATGGGTAAATATCCCTAAACCATAAATTATATACATACTACACAATAACATCAATTTGCCCCAGTGTCCGATACTTTACTTCAAAATGTCAATTTTTGGTACATATACTGCCAGTAATCCTAGGCATTTTTCACCATTAGAAAACTTTCCGATTTTACTCTTTGGCAGCTAATTCTCAAAGACTAATTTTTTACAAATTACCAGACTTGTACATTCTTGTTCATATACAAGAAGGCATTTTTAGTCACTACTTATTTTTACAAATTACCAGACTGGTACATTTTTGTTCATGTACAAGAAGGCATTTTTAGTCACTATTTATTTTTACAAATTACCAGACTTGTACATTCTTGTTCATGTACAAGAAGGCATTTTTAGTCACTATTTATTTTTGCATTTGTTTTCCAAAGAAAGAAGCGAAAATAAGTCTTTAGAAAAAAATGTCATGGTTAATAGTATTTACACTCACGTAATGCTAGCAATTGCAATGCAAAATGATTCCAAATTTGTTACAAAACCATTTGTTTTAGATTTAGAATTTCAACACTTTTTACATGATGTTTTCAAATTTATGTTTATCCATTGTGCTATTACCTTTTACACATTTCTATTAAGTGACATTAGTCGGACAGCCTGTAATTATTAAACACAGTAACTGTAGTCACTACAAGTCTAATGACTTCATTAACTGAAACAGAAGCACAAATTACAAAGTGTCATGTGAATTTTTTATTAACTGCTGCAATTAAACAAAATTAAGATTGATCAGTGAAAGCACATTGCCCTTCCATTCAATGTCTTCCAACTGTGTGTGTGTGTGTGTGTGTGTGTGTGTGTGTGTGTGTGTGTGTGTATGTGTGTGTGTGTGTGTGTGTGTGTGTGTGTGGTGGTGGTGGTGGTGGTGGGGGTGCTAAGAATTGCACTCAACCATTTTTTACAGTGAAAGTGCATTGCCCTTCCATTCAATGTCTCCCAACTTCTCAATCAATGGCAAGTATTTTCATAGCGCTCCTAATTGTGTATGTGTGTATGTATGTATGTGTGTGTGTGTGTATGTGGATGTGTGTGTATGTATGTATGTATGTATGTATGTATGTATGTATGTATATGTGTGTATGTGTGTATGTGTAATTGTGCATGTGTGTGTGTGTGTGTGTGTGTGTGTGTGTGTGTGTGTGTGTGTGTGTGTGTGTGTGTGTGTGTGTATGTGGCGGGGGTTGGTGGGGTGCCAAGAATTGAAGAGTTGCACTAAACCATTTTTACAATGAAAGCGCATTGCCCTTCCATTCAATGTCTCCCAACTTGTCCATCTATGGGAAGTATTTTCAAAGCTACTAATTGTGTGTGTGTGTGTGTGGGGGGGGGGGGGATTGTCTTCTTCGTGCCAAGTATTCTACTGAACCATTTTTACACGCAATTACACAAAGCTTGTTAGTGCTATTCTTTGGTATACACTTTTTACACGACATATTTTCAAATATAAATATCTGAAAAAAAGTATTTTCACACTATAATTTGTGACTAGCTATTATTTGGATAGAACTTCTGTACTTTTTACATAACACATTTCAAATTTATATTATTCTGAAAAAGTATTTCTTTCTCTTATTTATATTAGAATGTATCAAAATATATAAAATCTTTTTTGTAGGATTTTTTTTTAAAATACACTTCACAAACGTGCACAAATATCACAGATACAGGGAAAAAGTAAATTCGTCATTCTTGTTGTCAGGTTTTTTTTAAGTACATACACATTTCATTCTGATTTTAGTATTTAAAAAACATATTTCTAAGATTTTTGGCAAAAATGATCTAAATTCAGATCAGAATCTGTCATGTTGAAACTATCATAAAAAATATAGTCTATTATGTATCTGGTGCAAACTACTAAAATGTCAGAAATATAGAAACAGGTGCGTGTTTTCACAGACTCTATTAGACTGTTAAACAATCCAAAAACAATGATGTAAATATTACAACCAAAGTCGGTTAGATTTATTTGACTTTATCGATTGAACACTCAATTATTTGTAAAATGCAAAACTGTGGAAAATTTACACACCCTGCAGCACGGTGCAAAATTCACATCGTTGTCAACATAAGTGTGCCCTCTAATGATTGTCAAATTTTGTTGTAGGTCAGTATGATAAAAACTGGCATTTCTTATGAGTCACCACATAATGAGATAGGGGAACACCAAATTTACTAAACATTGTACATTAGTGGTATGTCAAATTGGCTTACAGAACACACTGGTCAACATTTCAGTTCAAAGTAACATTGCAATTTTTTTTGAAAACAGAACTCTGTATTGGGAGTATGTTTTCATTATCTGAACTATTTTAATTTATTTCCTGTCCATACATTTAATATACTAAATATGTAAAAAAAAAATGTTATTGGGTTCTATTAAAAAATCAAGTTACATAAACAACTTGGTATGCAACGTACTAGGCAAACCGTCGCATGCAACGCATTGCTTCATAATATGAACATAATTGCAGGACCTTGTGATGTCACTAGGTGCGGTGCAAGGAATCCAACGTGCCAGATTTTTTACAATTCGTTGCAAGGCGCTTCTTGAATTTCCTGGTGAAATGTCCATGTCAACACCTCATGGTGTTGCAAGCAGTAACCTTTGATATGTGCAAAAAGAATGATTAATGTTATTGCCACGAAATCTCCATATTTTGATTCGAATTTTCTATTTTGGCAAGTGTTTTCTGCAGTATAATTTCGATTTATCACCATGACTACTGCTTATCACTGGTATAATATGAGTGCTTGATCTTTGGTGAATATCATTTTATTCCTAACTAAATACAAATATTGACATCGGAAAAATCAATATTGCCAGGAATGAACTTTGAATAATATTTAGTTTTACTATCCATACATCTACAAGTTTTTCATGTGCATGATAGTAATTTTATAAGTTTTGTTCTAACTTCCTGTCACTAGAAGATTTGACCTTTAAAATTGACCTTGCCACCTTTCATGTAGGCATTTGCAACAAAATGGGCTTGCAATTCACCAAGCAATTACTTGCTTCTTCTACAAACTCAAGTCACAGTTACTTGTCTTGTCGCATGCAATGAATTGCTCAATGAATTGTCTCATCTAACCTAGCCTTTACATCTTGTTCACAATACTTTCATTCAGATTCTACAAGAAAATGTTTCTATTATTGAATCCAATAGTAGTCCTGATTCCAATATATTTGTGAAAAAAAGTCCACAAATTTAACTTTTCAAAACCTTAACTTTGTGTTTTTCTACAATCTCTCAATTTTATCTAACTTATTATTAATTTACCCTTTATAAAGCATACTAGTACATGCATGAAAATGTTTAATTTAAGTAAAAAACACTTTCAGAGAGACTATTTACTGACAGGCCATACACTTTCAGAGTGACTATTTACTGACAAGCCATACACTTTCAGAGAGACTATTTACTGACAGGCCTTACACTTTCAGAGACTGTATTTACTGACAAGCCATACACTTTCAGAGAGACTATTTACTGACAGGCCATACACTTTCAGAGACTGTATTTACTGACAGGCAATACACTTTCAGAGTGACTATTTACTGACAGGCTGTATACTTTCAGAGTGACTGTATTTACTGACAGGCCATACACTTTCAGAGACTGTATTTACTGACAGGCCATACACTTTCAGAGTGACTATTTACTGACAGGCTGTATACTTTCAGAGTGACTGTATTTACTGACAGGCCATACACTTTCAGAGTGACTATTTACGGACAGGCCGTACACCTTCAGAGAGACTATATTTACTGACAGGCCATACTTTCAGAATAACTGTGTTTACAGCAAGACTTTGCAGACATCTTAGATATACGTGAATATCTCATTAGTTTCATGTCGTGATCTCATTTTTAAAACACAGAAAAAGCTTGCTGATGAAGAAATGTAATAGCTCAAGAGCTGCTTGCTTGAGGCAGAATTTAAAGACCCCAGATGTTGACTATAATCAATATTTCCACCCACTCCTTCCATCATACTACAATTGCATTTGTACATCCTCTAACTTTCATCACTCTATGGTTTCTCTTTATTCTGGTTCCGAAATTTTACACTTTTTGTTTTATTTTTAGGCCGTTTTATTCTTAAAATAAGTCAAATGGAATACATTGAAGTAGAGTTCAACAGTTCATTCTGTCTGTAATGGTACAATGAAATGAAAGATTGTGTTGTAGAGATGACTGTAATAGTAATGGAATGGTTGCCAGGTTGTAGGAATGATTTAATAAGTAAAAAAAAACAAGTTTATTTCAACAGTATTGTCATGTGAAATCAAAATAACAGTCCAGAATTTCTTTAAGTTTGGGGTCAATCTTTGTCATTTCAAATTTTCATCAAGGTTCTTGTCAAATTATGGTTTTTACTACATCTCTGTTAAGGTAGCAGGCACATCAGAGACAAATTTCACCAAATGGTCTTAAAGCTGTACTAGCTGCAATGGGAATATGTTTTTGAAACTTTTTTTTTTTTATAGATATAATGACACGGTACTCATAATATCATACACCCTGAACAGTATCGCATCACCTGTGGGTATACATTTTTTTGTACACATGATATGGTACAATAAATCCCATCAAATGGACTTTCTTGGACCACACCCTAACATAAGCACACCCTGGTGTTAAAGTGTTATTGTACTACTTACTGTACCTCTAATTAACATGTACACAATGTCTAATTATTGATATTTTAACAATTTTCAATAAATGTATTGTTGGTTGTCTAATTGAAAAACAATACAGCAGTGGTGCATGATTGCCTGATGGGTCTTAGCAGACATGATTATTCATTTGATGCACACTAAATATTCATGACTTTATGGGAAGGGAGTAAGCTCTTAGGAGTCATGAATATCTATGATCGAATGAATATTCATGTCTGCTAACACCCATAATGCAATGGTGTATAACTGAAAGAACGAAAGTGGTGAAAAGAGATTGAATTAGGTGTTTCTTGGCAATGGAGCGAAAATTTTACGTGCAATTATGAAATTACTCTCCAGAACCCCCCAGTTTATGAAAATACCTTTATTTCCTGGAGTGGCATTCCCCTTTAATACCACACAGTTTTTCAAAATTTAGCTTTAGACACTAAATGTATGAGAATTTGTATTGGTTCTCACCTTTCTATATGTGGACAAAGTGATAAAACTCTTTTAAAAAGTTAACTTTCAGGATATGTATGTCTTTACTAGATAATTCCCTCTTTGGGGTGAATATTTTTCCAAATACCGAAAAACCCACTCAAAACTGCCTATTTATCCCGACATTCTCAGATGCAAGAAAATACCTCTAGATGTATTTCAATGTTTTTTTAAGAGCAATAAGTAGGTAAAACTTACCCGAGTTCCCCAGTCATTTTACTGAGTTTCCCCACCAAAATTATATGACAATGTATGGGAAATATGCCAGTTTTAATAAATTACTCCTGTCTGTTACTGGGGTTCCCACACCTTATAGTAAATACACAGTATTTAGAAACAAATGTAAATTTTACCATACCGACCTCCTCTTTTTCATTGAGATTCTCAAATGTTAAAACATTTTGATCAAAAATAGTCATTTTCAACATAATTTACACGGCTTTTAGTAATACTAGTAGTGGTACTAACACCACAATAAATATCAATTTATGGAGACGTGTACACATTCAACAGAATGGGTTTCATTACAAAATTTTGATTGAATAACAAGCCGACCTCTGACCTAATAACGTATATTTGCAAATAACTAGATTATGGTCCGTCATGATTAATGAAATAAACCTAATTACTACATATCCGGAAATGACAAAATGATGTCAAAATATATCAGAATATGATGAAGACTCTGACCCTCAACAACATAGCCTCCAACAACTCACATGGATCATTAAACTGAGAAACTGCAAGTCAATGTCATTAAAAACAAACCAAGCCCTGGATGGCAACACCCATCAGATTACTTTTTAGCAACACAATAGTAGTCACCTCCTGTGCAGTATACAACGATTTCTACTAGCCAATCAGATTGCTAGTTGAGTTGTCACTTGCCACTAGAGGGCATAGTAGCCAATCAAATTGTTGGTAAATTTGTCACCTGTGAGCTGAGAGCCAAGTACAGTCGGGATGCAGGTTGCAGAGAACAAAGTCTGCAAGCCTTAAAATTCAAATTTGCGCGTGACCCTGCATTATTGTATTTTCAATAAAATAAATAAAATTTAATACTTTTCAAATGATGCCAGACCCCTCCCCATAAATGTACGAAGATCACTTATTGAGCTAGTCCAGTTACTGAAAACCGTATTCCAATTTTACACTACATTATCTTCATACTATATGTCTAGTCAATCTCGTTACGCAAGGCGTTTGGTTCAACCCCATGCTGGGAGAAGCGCAAACAGCACATATCAGTAGTAATCCATCACAAACTGACAGACATGTTTCATGTTTCATGTTTCAGGACTGATATGAATATGCAAATGTCCAACCGAACTCCACATGCTTCATCTCCAGTGTTTAAACTAAAATCACGTGGGGACGCAACGTCATCACGTTTATATGAAAGCTATATTGGGGAGCACATAATTCTGTGCTCCAGTAACGAGATTGACTAGACATAGTATGAAGATAATGTTGTGTAAAATCGGAATACGGTTGTCAGGAACTAGACTATTATTGAGCTTGTATGATATTGTGTGATTATCCCTTCCTCCACCTTTCAATTATTTCTCTCATTCCATTTTCATACATAATTTTTACAATAAAAATTACCTCTATATGTGTACTATTTCTTTGTGCAAATCAAAGTATGCAATTACCTTTCTATTTTTTTCCTTTGGAAAATTTGTTTTCTTTGCTTAATGCATAATAATTCTTTGAATGGTAAATATTACATCTCAATTTTATATATAATAATAAAAAATGAATTTCTCACAAATAAATGGCTGACATGAATAACAGTATTAGTTATGTAGTGAACCAAAGAATTAATAGAAAAGCAACACAATGAGTTTTTTTTCTTGCCTTTCATCATAGAAATGAATAAAATATATACCTTTAAATATAACCATTCACATAATTTCATAAGTCAACATATTTTATTTAGTACATGACTTTTATTTTTAAATTTGTCAAATTTTCATCAATATTTTTTTTTCATGTAAATAATACTAAAGTGTAGATTATGATCACTAAGTGACAAACAGCCAGACAAAAGATTTCTCAATTTGTATAGTAACTTAGTTGTATGGAGACAAAGCCACAGACAGACAGACACTACTGTATTTGCATACGACCTCAGCTAGGGTCAATCCAAAAAGACATCTCCTAGGGGTGCTAATTTGTGAAAGCTATTGTTGCATTTTCATCCCATTATTCTGCTAATGCACTGAAGCATAATGCATCAGGTATACACACTGTCACTAAAATTGACATCAGTGTTTACAATTTACTACTCAGGGAACAAAAATACAGACAGTTAAGTGGCACACTTCACAAAATTGGCATTTTCATCTCTGTTCACATGTCTGTCTCTGGAACAGAATATATGTTTTTAACATCACTTTAACTAATGAAAACTTGCTAAACTGTACACATGTACCAGGAGGCTTGCGAGATTATTCAAAATCTCACAAAACTTAGGTATATTTTTAACAGCAAATTGCCCCTTTTTTTTTTTTTAATGGGAACATATTACGATACTAATGCACGAAGATATCTACAAAACATTGTGACACACACAAAGCAAATGAAAGCACTGTAGTAATTTGGTTATCCACTCTTTTGTCGTTGTTGAACACCAGATGGTGATTTTCAACATGTCCCAATCTCATGTCATTAATCATTCTAAGTTGAAATATTGTTTTCAGACAAGTAGGCTATATTGACACCTAATAATCACTACTTAGTTACGTCATTCCACACTGTCAGTTGGAAATTCTATATTTCAGATTTCTAATTATTTTAGTACAAATGGTGTGGGTGTCAAGGCTCTATAAAGACAATATTACCAGTTAATTTAATTTGTATAGACTTTCTTTCCTTCTCTCGCGGATTTGTCTCACTGTTGGTCACTACTTCTGTCTGTTCTCTTGGTCGTCTCTGTTGCTTTCACTGTCTGTCTGTCTGTCTGTCTGTCTGTCTGTCTGTCTGTCTGTCTGTCTGTCTGTCTGTCTGTCTGTCTGTCTGTCTGTCTGTCTGTCTGTCTGTCTGTCTGTCTGTCTGTCTGTCTGTCTGTCTGTCTGTCTCTCTCTCTCTCTCTCTCTCTCTCTCTCTCTCTCTCTCTCCTTTTAACACTCAAAGTATACATTTTTGAAACCCCTTTCAGTCATCTACATGTAACCAACTTCATCATAGCAAAATCAAACATCTCATATCAAAGTTCTACTATCCATTGCAGGCATCAATTTCATATCACCATATCAACAATTTGAACTTAAAAATACAAAACAATCCTAATGACTCACATCCATGTCTATCATTGAAGTACAAAATTAAAAACAAAGAAAAATAATTTATCTTGAACTCAGCTATAATTTGTAGGAATCAGACTATTCGATCTCACTGACAATACAGGAAATACTACAATTTCCATAATTGTTTGAAAAAATAAAACAAAACTAAAACATTAGGCCTCTAACAGGTTGACTGAAAAAAATATTGGATATTAATCAGGGTATGCCATGGAATGTAGACTTCATTATCGGATATGAATCTGCTTTCACTAAAATTCACCCACCCTCCCGAAAAAAGATTTTTTTAACCCTGATCCTTTTGATAGAAAATAAGGTGACAGCTATCTACGATTGAATATTATGAATTCAACGCACTATTCAAATATTCTTAGCTGCTCCTTTTTTTTTTTTTTTAGAACATCCTACTTTGGTATTTTATTTGGGTATAAATTCTAGCCATCTAACAAAAATTGAATTTTACTTAAAAACAATTTTTTTTCAACTCACCAGAAAACACTCTACAGCATGCTTGCATCAGTAGTGTGTATTCGGAATCATAATTGAGGTGTGCATAAAAAAATTCTTTTTAAACCCACAGGTTTTTTTCACATTTTCATCAAACGTTGCAAGCAAATCCCCTGAGAAACTTATCATTATCAACAGAATTTTTACACCAAAATATCTTCATGGTGAATTGCGTCTGGCTTTTCCATACGTTGTCACAAGGACATCACCATATTTCCTGCCAGGTTATATTCATTCAATATATAATTTCCTTCACTGTAATTAAGGTTGTCAGCATCACTTTTACTATTATTATTCATAAATATATACACCCCTGGATGTTTTGATAACCAGCTGTCCGTATGTTTCCATCCAGTCAGCAGAAATGACAAAAAATTATGAATTTAAAAATTCAGATCACCAAGAGAAATTAATATTGGTGACATATCATCTCAAAGATATCAACTTGAAATTTGACAAAGTAAAAATTGTCATCTCAAAATTTCCCTCAATTTTCTACAACTTCCACACACACCTGGTTTTTCTTCAGACAAAAACATGCAAGTGTTTAAATCTCATCAGAATAATTTGCATAAAACTAGCAGACGACACATATTACATGTAAACATAATTTTGAAATCAGCCTGTCACCAGACTGGCTGAAAACTACCCAATGCTAAAACTAGCAGACGACACATACTAAACATAATTTTGAAATCAGTCTCTGTCACTACACTGGCTGAAAACTACCCAATCAATATGATTGTTTCATAGAGTCAACAGCATTGGCCGCTACAATAATACTGATTGGATGGAGGTGTTCTCTCTTTAGATTTAATCAGAGATACATTGTACACATTCTTACAAATCACTCTTCAAGGTTATGTAAGCACAATCAATAGACAGTAAGTACTTGAGAAAACATAAACACATACATACTCTTGAAGACACAATATGTTCTCTCACTACAGGCTAAATTACGCTATAAATAACTCTCAAGGAAACTTGGATGGATAAAATTGAGACTTACGTAGCCAATAAATTGTTTTCCTCCTATCTCCCAATGCTTTATGTATTAAATCTTACAAATGCTAAAACAAATTAACATATGGAGTTTCATTATTTTTGAAGGCTACTGAATCACATGAAGTGTTTGCTTTTTGGCACATTTTGAATTTTCAATATTCTATGACAATAAAGTAAAACTGTCCACAAAATTGTCTGTAACTTCAGAGTGTTTAAGTTGGTTTATGCTGATAACCTTCAGTAACTACTACTATAGAGGGGTAAGGGGAGACTTACTTTTTACCTCCGTACTACATTTAAGTATCATTTATAACCGAGTTTCATTTTTTCCTTGATCAGTTTGGATTGTTTTTATCCATGTCCTTTTTGTGCTCAATCATGCTGAATCAAATAATTTTGCTCTGCGTCAAGTCTTTCAAATTTTTACTACTGGATTAAATTTGCAATCTTTAAAAACTCCCTCAAGTGCAAAACTAGTTGAAAAATCAACCCTACCCTTCTTCCCTCAATTTCTACACATTTACACCAAGTTAGAGCAAAGGTCTTCTCTAAATTTCATATATTACTCACTAACACCTCAACCAATTTAATACTCTTAGCACTTGAGAATATAATGATCCACACAGACAAACAAACCCTCTCAATGTGAACTCTGCCCTCTGTGGAGAAAGTCAAAAACTTGGTGGTCCACAAGCAATTCTCATCCCAAGGTCAATAAAAATCTACATGGTATTTCTTATTGTAATTCTGAAATGAAAATAAATATGCTATTTTATGCATATTTGTCTGTATTTTCCTTTCTCTTTTAATAAACAACATGTCGCTGAATTAAAAACTTAATCTTCTAGTTGGAGAATACCTTGTAATGTGCTCAATATTTGAAGAAAAAAATATACAAAAAATAACTGAATAAAAACAAAAATATTATCGAGAATAATTC
This sequence comes from Glandiceps talaboti, assembly GCF_964340395.1. NCBI lineage: Eukaryota > Metazoa > Hemichordata > Enteropneusta > Spengelidae > Glandiceps > Glandiceps talaboti. The sequence continues at coordinate 10,735,988 of NC_135570.1, forward strand.
TGTATATGTTTTTTCAATTTTAAAAATGACACAAATAAAAGCACATATTTCTTTTAATATTTTTAGCAGGGTTTGAATACATATAATATTCCTATTTGATAAAAAAAAATTGCCATTTTAAAAATAAATTTGTCGTGTACTTTTACAGCGTTATTTTTGACTCTGTAGTTGTATCTGCAGACATGTGAATGCGACACGTGACGACAATCAGCTCGTTCAATGTAGTTACGGTATAATTACTTTAATTATGTAACGCCAGTCTTGTTACCGAGACTGCCACTTCCAAGTATTGTGTCAAAAATAACGCCGCCGGCGGCGGCGATCACCGCGCACCATGCACAGATTTGCATAAACAACAGACAGACACGGACGGAATTTTTCGCACTTGGTGAGCGTGCACAGTGAAGACTGTGCCAAGTAGTTTATTCAGTATCCGATTAGTAATCCTGAGAAATTGTATCTGCTTAAAGGCATTATACACAGATATACAGGCAATCTGTACGAGCCTCCACTACCTCGCGGGCTACCTACCTACACACACACACACGCTCACCATTGACTGGCAAATTTAAGGTGACATCAAAACAGACCTTCGTCAAACACGAAAACGTGCATCGCGTCGATATATTTGGCGCGATTTATAAAAAAGTTAAAACTCACCTCCACTATCAGGTCAGTTGATCGCTCATCTGTGGCTTTTATATCGAAAAATCTGACAATTATTGAGCGTCTCTTTGCCTTGACCTGCCCTCTCTATCGCAATCAATTTTTCACTAACTTAGGGAAGCACTAATGTTTGTCATTTAGACCAATGGGGCTTCGTTTTACACGCATAGGCGGCTGCTTTCAAAGCGCGCGGAAAGCAAAACTTCATTGGGAGAAAGTTTGATTGGCAAATAAGAATTGGGGACCCTGACCTGGGAAACACATTTCAAAATGTGCATTGCGACAACGAAATCCAGTTAAATTGATTTGTTTTCATTTGGATGTGTTTAGGGCGCCATCGGCTTCTTTTAAGTAAATCGGTTACAATGGTCTGCAACATTTGCCGCTTCGCACTCGGACACCTAGATTGACAATCAGTCACCTCTACTTACCACTCCGCGTCTGAATACTATGGGATTAGCAATTGACTGAACGTCCAGAAGGGTGACTTTATTACAGATAAATAGGTTCTTCGAGAAGGGCAAAACAAGAGAAAGTGAAGACGTCTGCTGAGCAATAAAACATAACGAGTATATTTTCCCACGTTGACCCAACACATACACAGGATAGGTTTCACAAAGCCACGTCAAGCATATAATTGTAGGCGTGATAGGAATGTATAAGCACTGTTATTAAACTCTCAAAGGTATAAAAGTACTACATGTGTTACTCACTGTTGGATGCTCCCTTGGAAACGATGTTAGAGGGCGTCCCGAAATATCGTGAACGTCGCGTGTCTTTCGCAGCTCCCTGGAAATTATAAATTCGTGGAAACTTTCAGGAATTCAAATCAATCTAGAGGACTGCGTTAAAACGCTAGTTTGCTTTTCACACACACACACACACACACACATCTCATTGACACTGTCTTACTACCACAGTTTTACTCTTCCCATAAATCACTAAATGATGAAATGAAATGAAGTGAAATGAAATGATCGATCGATTGATTGATTGATTGATTGGTTGGTTGGTTGGTTGGTTGATTGATTGATTGATTGATTGAAGTTGAGTTTATATGTTTTTAGGATGTACCCACAGTATTCTACTTACTGATGCATCACGTGTTTACAATTGACTGAACACAAACCTGGTACATTTTTACTTGGATAAATTATGAATGATCCGATCACGTATATTTGTACCACGGTCACTTGTGAGCTCATAATATTCTATTCCTGGGTGATAATATTCTATTCTAGGTCATAATACAAAACAATGACGTTAGTAGGTCAAAAATACCGTCATCGGTGACTATATTTTCCGATGCAATCACCACTGATGGTATATTTTTTAATATGCTTTAACTTAAATACCTAAGTTCTGATACAAAATTATGTGGTTCCGATTACACTCATTTTTAAAATAGGTGGGGTAGGTAGATTTTTTATTTTATTTTTTATTTCCTGTGTGAGTGTCTAGGTCAGGTAGTTTGTGTTTTCCATGGTCTCTGTGTTATTAGTTTCTTCCCATCACATGTACAGCCATTACAGATAGGAAGAACAGTTTTTATTGTCTTTTTATTAGTTGATGTCAGTTTCCGTGTCCACTATTTCTGTCGAGAATTTTAACGATTTATTTTTTGTTCTCGAACATGTAAAAAAAAAAGTTTAGTCTGGGGTCGGCAGTGAAAAATACGTGGGTCGGGTAACTGGAACCAAGGAACTGTTTTTTTCTGAGCCTAATAACGACATCATTTTGTATTAAGATCATCCTACAATAGAATATTACTATCATGGAATATAATTTCGCTCACAATTACAAGTGACTGTGATTTGTACGGATAAGAATGATGTACAGGGACTGCCTACTATGCAAGTTATAAGCAATACGATTATAAACACACATTTAGTGATGTCATAGAAGGCATGCATTGATTTATACTAGAATATTTTATTAAATTGAAGTTTTTTGGAAGTATTTTATTTGCCAATTTTGACTAGTCCTCGTAGATGGCGTCAATTTCAAAATTATTTTGCTGACTTGAAGAAATATAAGATTGGGTCATGACGTAAGAAACAGAAATAACCAAGGATCGCCCTAGCCCTACTGGGGCGAGTGACAACAGTCGGAATCGAGTACCGAACTCTATACTCGCATTATGCAAGAAGGGCTAGGAGCGCCCTTACAAATTTTTGCAGTATAATTGTAAAATGACAATTTCCTCAAAAACTACACTAGCTGCGACTGGATGGAATAGACTGTGAGATACATGTACGTCGTATTGTTCAGCCGTACCGTATCAGGCTACGAATGTCCGTGTCTTACAAGTTACAGACTACAAGTGGAACGTTAAAAAAATTGAAAGAAAAAAATTGAAAAAAAATGTTAGGTACAATAACTTACTCTTAATATTGGACACTCTGAACAGTATCTCTTCACGTACCTGTGGATAGACGTATTTTAGTAGCTTTATACACGGCAAATTACTAGCAGTATATCTCACTGTGATGTTTGGCATGGTGTTTGGGTCCTCACTAAAGAATCAGCGCCCTCTACGGCGATCAAGATTTCAACCTGTTTCGTACTGCTTACACGGTTAAGGATATCGACCATTAATTAACATGAACAATGTCTTCTTATTAGTATTTTAATAATTTTCAGTGAATATTTTGATGTTATTCCCAAATAAATATCAGTGACCTAAGGGGCACTTGTCACTATGACAACCCTTAGGTCATGAGTCCATATTTTTTGTTCAACTTGGCTCATGCTTGGTATAAATTGTGGTTATCTTATCAAAAAAAGATACTCCTGGTGTAAGTAGTACAATTTTAACATGGTGACAAATTCAAAACTGAGCTTTCATTCATTCAAGATTAAAACTTGCCACTATGCTACCTACAGATAATATTGACGACTAATTAACAGATACAATGTCTTTTTTATGTTATTGCCTATTAATTGTGAAAATGTATCATTATTTGGCGAAAATATTATATCAGTTGTATGTATGTATGTATATATGTATATATGTATGTATGTGTGTGTGTGTATGTATGTATGTATGTATGTATGTATGTATGTATGTATGTATGTATGTATGTATGTATATATATGTATGTATGTATGTGTGTGTGTGCATGTGTGCGTGCGTGTGTGTGTGTGTGCGTGTGCGTGCGTGGGTGCGTGCGTGTGTGTGTGTGTGTAAAGAATAGTTGGTGAGGGGATGGATGACAGTGGGACTCACTTGTTAAATCTACACCAGTTGGAAGTGGAATATATTTTTGAACAAACTGTTTTGTTAGATCTAATGATTTACTAATATTCATTAATATTATATACCATGAACAAGTATTGAATCACCTTTTGGTAAATATATTTGTACAGCTGTACACATAACATGGTATAATAAACCAAATCAAATAGAGTGTTAGGTCTGTACTCTAAAATCAACATGATCATAATTTTTGACCTGTTACTGTACTATGTATGGATAAAATTGACCTCCAATGTCTAATTATTGGTATTTTGACGGTTTGTAGTGAATATTCCAGTTAAATATAAAATAAATAAGTAAAACATAAATAAAATGGTTTATCTTGTTTATTGGAACGTAAACAAAAAAAGTGATTGAAGATAAAACTTATACAATTTTTCAAATCAATAAAATCAGTCATATTTTCAAGATAACATTGCAATATACTTTAATAATTAAACCTACATGTTTGCAAACTTACTCCTCTCACCAAGGATAAGGTCAATGGCACTTCATTTGTAATTTTTTATCACCGTAACAGATTTCAACTGGAATACACCTTTCTAGGAAAAGAGCGCCCTCTATTGAATGTTGTCAATCATCTGACATGTGTATGGTTATGTTTTCCTTTGTATAAAACAGCAGTGACAAATCCAATATGGCCGCTCACTGATTGCACAGCATTACCTCGTTGAACAGAAAAAAGCTGATGGCGAGAGAAGCTTTTACACAGAGGGTGCTATTTCACAAAAAGGTGACTCTCATAAATTATTTTTTTAAAAGCTAGAATTTATAAATTTGGTTACTACCCACTTCAAGTATTGGTAAACATATTCACATCAATACAATCATAATGTTTGTATCATTTTGATAGATTGTGAAAAATAATGATCCCAGGGTCAAAATCTATAAATTCATTATTAAACATATAAAGAACCTGCAAGAATGAATTTTCATTGACTGGGTTTATTGTTTATACTTATAAAAATTTCTATCCACAGAGTCGAAACATTATTTTGAAGTGAATTCGAAATTGTACAATAGCTAGCACACTGTAGTACACTTCTGATGATACTGACGAAATGGTGGTGAAAATTTGAGATTGGCTTCCAAGAAATTTCTTTGATTCTGTGAGTAGAAATTTCATTTACAGTACCTATAAAACGCCTACTGAAATGAAGATTTTGTGTTTTCTTTTGTGGTTATTTTCTGACAATTTTTTATCAGTTGTTTTGATAGAATCATGTCTTAGTACTAACAGGAAGGGAGGAACCAACAGACCACTTGCATGATTTCCTGTTGACCCTAAACTTTGCATCCAAGTATTTTTATTTGTATCACACCATCATATCATTTACTTGTCGTGTTCTGTCATTAAAACATTTCTAGAAAACAAAAAGATCATCATTTTTGTAATTTGCAAAGACAAGCCAAGTTTAGAACAAATTACACTCCAAAATACACATCCTTCATACCAGGGTAAATATCTGATTGTGAAGTATGGAGAGGGTCATCAAGAGGTCATCATGGAAGTAGTCTATTTAAAGTGGCTATATGGATGAGGATTTGGTATTTATTTTGGATTTTTAATTTATAAAACAATTTTATCATGGCTTCCTACTTGAAAAATCAACATGAAACAACATTTACTAAGTCTGTGTTTGTAACTCAATAAATTGCAAATAGCTAACAAATTTGTAAAAATTTGTAATTGAATGTACAACAAAAATTTGTACACATTTATTAATCTTTTGCAATTTATTGGGTTACAAACAAGGACTCGACATAGGTTGTTTCACGTTGATTTTTCAAGTAGGAAGCCATGATAAAATTGTTTCATGAATTAAAAATCCTAAATAAATACCAAATCCTCATCAATATCACCACTTTAACAAAAGTTCAACTTAATTTGCATATATGTTTACCAATACCTTAATCAATACATGTATATAATCAATCAGAGAGTACTCTTTGCAATTTTTTAAGGACGGTACTTCAGAAATAAAATATTTTATTTTAAAAGTTGCTAAATGCAGTTAAATATGTCATAAAAATTTCAATATAATATACAATGGGTGGGATTAATATTATGGGATGGCTTGTTTATAATAAATATATGGGGATGACAAAGTATAATAAATATTATGGGATGGACAGAATCAGGAAAGTTCAAAGTTCAAATACACTGTTAATGTTAGCACCGCGATTATAATCCAGTTACCTAGGGGAATGGAAAGCCCTCTAACTGACTAAAAGTTAAGTTCAAAAGGACTGGTTTGTCTATTTGGGAAAATTTCATTAAAAGCTGAAAGAGAAAGAAATTTAAGTATGACAGTATAAAAGTTATCAAATACAGGATAAAACAAGCGTAGACAAACAGTTTTTTAAAAGTTGAAAGGTTTTCTCAAGTTCTGAAAGTATTTAGAACAATGCTATGGAGCTAAAATACATTCAGACATCACAAGAATAAACATGGTGAGATTTCACAGACAAAAATACTCAAAATAAAATTGTGAGTGCAAAATATTGAAAATCTCAGATACATTGTAAAGTGTTCATTATATATTGCTTGGTTGGGTGGTTTGTAAACTTAACAAATTCCAAGATATTGTAAGAAAACTTGAATTCAATCAAAATCATACTAATTTATAAATACAGTAGTATTTCTTTGGAAATATTACGTGACAATTGATTTCTACTGTCAAATCAGCGAACAATATGTTGATTACCGCCCCATAATAAAATGGAATAACCCATCCATTCAGACAGACAGACAGACAGACAAACATGGTATCAAATTTTAACAGAATGGGTTAAGAGAATTATACCATTCCCACAGCATTGTGCGTAGAAAAATATACAGATTTGGATAACTTTTTTTTACAGATTTCAAAAAATTCATGCTAATTTTCGTCAAGGTTATTTTTATATCTGATCAAATCTGCACCCATACATGCTAAAAATACTCTGATTTCTGATTTAGTACCAATATTGTCTCACTACAGAATATATGTCAATCTGTCACCATGGCAACAGATTCCATGGTAACAAAGTCATTTACTAAGATATGCAAATTCTGAAGATCTGCATGTTAGTTTAAGGCAATTTACATTATATACAGACAATCCCAAGGATTTGATTGGAATACTATTATTATTCTAGATACAAAAATACAGGCCCCCTAAGTCAGCCACAAACCTCTCCTAAATTACAAGATCAAAATGCAAAAATATGAAATTTGCCACCAGAGAGCATCATAACCATTGTCTTCTAAATTACACAGGAGTGAACAATATTTAATGCCACAATGTAAAATTTCTGTCACCAGAGGGTGCTATAACCATTGCTTCTTTGAAACTTTGTGGTCATGATTTTTATACTACTGATAAAACAAAAGTGTTCCAAGGTGCATCTCCTGAACTTTAACTTTGTGGTTTCACAATAAACCATTGTGCACCATTCTTGTGTAAACTGTTATTTCATAATTCAATTTTAGTAGTACAACACAATCCCTGTAAAAAGCCAAAATGAGGTAATATGCAAAAATAAACCCCTGGAAACTAGATAAAATAATGAGTGTAGTCAAATATGTTAATATTTACCCTTATTATTGAAAGCTAAAAGGGATGCCAAAGATGTTGTCCTACTTAACATAAATTATATAACTTTCACATTGATTGGAAATTGTCCCAATAAATGTATTTTAGTTTGTGGAATCTTCGGACATCAGTGTCTGTTTTTCTTAATATGGTGTCTCTCAACATCTTTGTAGTCTTTTCTCTACCATCCCTTGTCTCTGGACAATGGAGTGATCCATGCAGTGGTAAGCATGGAGGTTAAACCAAATGTAAGGGCAGTTTTGGGGGTGGTGTTCCATATCTATGACGTCAAAGACTGCAGGGTTTCCAGGATGGCTTTGTAGCAGAAGATATACTGGTCCTGAAAATACACAGAAAGATTTTAATAATTAAAGGCCAAATAAAAAAAAATAATGTGTTTCTGATAAACCCAACCAACCCTAGTTTAAGCCCCAACCCTAAACATTTCTTTTTTTACATGCAAACAGGTAAAATGATAACAATTTACTTTTATTTCCATGTACACCTTCATGCCTTTGCCTCATCTGTTGTCACTTTCATTTAAAATCACAACATAGAAACCAAATAACGTTACTTACCTTGGTCTGAATCATACCCTGCCTCTGTCCTCTCAAGCCCTGGACAATCTCAAATATATTAAACTATCAAAGAAAGAACAACATACAGGTGATGTAAGTGCCACGGAAATGTTACAAAACTGAGTTGCAAAAACTGGCAAGTTTGATGTTTCTGATGTCAATATTGATTAGGAGTCATGAAGGAATTACGTGGCAATAGCCTTGTAATATATAATATGCACATTGTTGGCCCAAGACCAAGTCTATTTCTGAAAGGCTAAAGTCCTTAGGCAAGATTTGAACCACCATTGTGCCTCAGTCACTCCAGCGTTATATTAGTGGGGATCTGGTAGGACAAAGGTTAGTATGTGAAGGACTTAGTACTGTGTGCTTACAGAGTCAGCAGGCGTTATATGGAGTTGAGGAAGTATAAAGGGTCAAACTCTGAACACTGCAATAACTTGTACTTTGAATATGCTACTTAAGATTGTTACTTACATTAAGATCTCTCTCAATCATTGCTAGTACTAAATCAATAGTGATGACAGTACCAGTACGACCTATACCAGCACTACAATGTACCACAATTGGACCTGATTCGTGTATTCTACGCATGTATGCCATATACTGAATCAGCGGAAGACCTGATGCTGGTACACCGTGGTCCGGCCAGGTGGTGAAATTCAGGTGAGTCACATGCCATTCTTTACCAGACTGTGAAGAAGAAGATTATTTCTTTCATGTCAATATGATGTGTCTAATTAGCGTGAATGAAACAAGTTTTGGTCCTTGAATCTAGGAATTAGCAAGAGAATTTCATAGTGGCTTCTTGTTTCCCATATTTGGTCATCACAGGTGACCTGTCAAACTAATCATTTCCAAATAAGGACATCTCACATAAAATCCGTCAAACTATATTCATTTCCATATAAAGACATTTGTGATGAACTCTGTAAAATTAATTATTTCCATATATGATCACCTTACATGAAGTCAGTCAAACCAAGCATTTCCATCTTTGGTCATCATATAAAGTTGGTCAAACTAAGCATTTCCATATAAGGTCATCTCACACAACCTGTCAAGGTAGTCTTTTCCATATAAGGTCATTTCGCATTAACTATTAAAGTCAACCAATCGTTTCCAAACATGTATATGGTTATCTCCCATGAACTCTGTCAAGCTAACCATTTCCATATAAGGTAATAACATGTTGGCGTTCATCCCATATTAGGGAAATAGATTTACATACCTTCTGATCAGTCATGGTGAGTTTTCTGATATCAAAATTATCCAAAGTCTGCAGTGTTGTCATTTGTAATTCATAGCGACCAGAGACAATCATCGGCGTATCTACACTATCAGGCCAATAACGATGACATTTGACCTAAAAAAGAAATCAAATCACTTGTCAACTTCAAAACAATGTTATAATCCTACATTTTACTAGGTTGGCCTTTGATAATATAAATTGTTATCATATATATAAATGTTTGCATGACTATTATGGATTTGAATGATTGAGATTTCTCATTATTTTTTCCGACAGACTTTCAATTTTTTTTGGCTATTTTTCTTAAAGCATGGTCAAGTATCTTCATATCTGTCCAGTCATATTAAAGATACAGGCAGATTTCTTAATGGCAGATTTGTTTTCTGGCATACCTGGACAGATTTTCTTGTGAATAATTTTGTATTTGATAAAGTCTCTCATAAACAGTTTATCAACAAATCGTTTAGGGTACACAACATACATATGTTGGGCCTTGTGTTCTTCAGTCTTGGCATTGTGGGTACTCTAACATAATCAGAACAGTTTGATTTAAACAACTGACTGGGTAGATTATGCCATGCATGAGCCAAGTTGTACAAAAATATGGAATATATACTCTGGTCATTCTACATCACGACAGCACACATCTATGTCACGATAATACATGTCTACGTCACCGGTTCTGCTGTGTTCGAAATATGAGTCAAAACGTTCAAAATTACCATTATTTCCCCTGATTTTGCTTTGATATTACTGGTGCTGGTATAATTATGTTATTCTCTAACATTTTTCTTCATTCAGCCAGAAAATACTCGTGACCTAAGGGTTGTCACTACGAGTTGCTAGATGAATAGTAACAAAGGTCCTTAGGTGACTCATATTTTCCAGCTGAATGAACAAAAATATTGGGGGAATAAAATCTAATTGTTGTACTGAGTGTTGCCATGGTTTATACTCTATATCCCTAATATAACTTGTCTTCTTCTTTTCATAGGTTAAAAAAACAGACTTAGGTCTCCACCATGGATCAACTACTCTTTACTTATCTCACTTTTCCTGAGATCTCTCTTTCTTAAAATGATATACTTTTTTTTTCAAGTTAAGGAAACTCTGCTAAAATAAATAACTAATGCTACAAACAACATCTTCTCTTCAGAACTGTAAGATGAATTATGCAAATCTCTTTTTCCTGAATACAACTATACAATCTTCCATCATCTGACTCACCTTTCCATTCTCAATATCCAAGGTTACCATGGCAATGGTGTCGACTTCCTGTTCCCAGATCATTTGCCAGAAATCTCCAGTAGTATGTGGTAGTGGTCCCTGACATGCAATGTAGTTATACGGTGTATTACCAACAGACCATCGGATATGACTAGCATTAATGTAGTCACTTGACTTGCCTGCCTTTAATTTTACTCTTGTTGCGTCATCTACAACAACAAAATAAAACATATTGTGATATCACCTTTGAGGGTTCATCTGTGTTATTCAACATGAATGCATGTTACAATGCTATGATGTAAAACATTTACAATGCATAATAGCAGCCACAATGCATGATCAGTTACAATGCACACTAACAGCTATATTGTACTGTAACAGCTATGATGAAAAAGTTCAAATGCATAAATTAAAACAATTACAATACATGACAGCAGCTACAATACATAAGTTACATGTACAATGCTTGATAGTAGTTACAATACATGTTACAGTTACAATGCATAACAGTTACAATGCATGATAGTAGCTACAATACATATGTTACTGATACAATACATGGTAGTCACAAGTTACAATACATAAGTTACACAATTACAATGCATGATAACAGTTACAATTCCCAACTGAATGAATTGGTAACTAAGCAGAAAAAAATGAAATGGAAGGAAATAGAAAGTGCTATTACTTACAGGGAAGAACATTTCTGTATCTGTTCTTATCTTTATTAATGATTTTCTTGGCTGATTGACAGTCATCAACTGACTTCACAAGTCGCAATTGCTGTGAATAGAAACAAACATAGCATGGTATAAAGTTGCCAGAACATGGGATACTAACATTGGGCTTTTTAGGCTTTACGTATTGGAGTGGGGTGGTAAAATCTAATGTAGTCTGAGAAAACATGAAAAAATATTACCATTTAAATGTGTGAGAATATATCACATGAACTATACAAAATAAGCATACTCCCTAACTTTTAACAATTTACCAGGTTACCCAAATCTTAGCAAACATAGAATGTATTTTGCAGTGATTGAAAACTTAAAATTGAGAACAAAAGAATTGAAAAATGTTTCTCATGTTATAGATCTTTGGGTGTTAATTTGTATAGTAAGTTCTCTATTCATACCTTGTACTCCTCCACAGGGTCTTGTTTCTCAATTTGTTGCTGTAAGTTGGCGATGGCTGTCTCTAAATTTTTACCAGTATACTTCCCACCAGGAACAGGCTTGATGACTTTCATTCTTTTCAACTCACTATCGCTAACAATACCCAGTGTGTTTAGTTTGTGTCTGGGGGAGGAGTTAAGACTTTCATTATCTAGGGGTAGATCTACATCACTTGTCCAAGGACTAGATTCTCCACCACTTTCTGCACCTTGTTTCTTCTTTTGTTTTGGTACTGTGTTAGTTGTTTTGGGTTTCCCTGAGTCATCGGGTAGATCCAATCCTGCATCAAAATCACTGTCTGTTGTCTGACCAGAGCTCTGTGATTGTCGTGATACAGACGATCGAACTGATGTATTTCCACCCTGGTTGGATGTCTCGGCTACAGAGTGAATATATTTATATATTTTATGAATACAGTGGTAAATGGATGTAACTGAGTCATTTTGTAGGATGCATCATCTAACTTAGGGGTCCTTCATGCATCAATAAAAAAGACTAACTTAGGTAGGCTTCCATATGTACTGTTTAAAGAAGATTATATAGGTTTTCATGTGTCAGTAAGAAGACTAACTTAAGTGGGTTTTCATGTGTAAATAAGACTAACTTAAGTGGACTATCATGTGTAAATAAGACTAACTTAAGTATACCATCATGTGTAAATAAGACTAACTTAAGTGGACTATCATGTGTAAATAAGACTAACTTAAGTATACCATCATGTGTAAATAATACTAACTTAAGTGGACTATCATGTGTAAATAAGACTAACTTAAGTATACCATCATGTGTAAATAATACTAACTTAATTACCAGTAGGTCTTGAATCATGACCAAGGATTCTAATTACTTAAAAGTAACATTTCAACAAGCTTGTCAAACTGTCTGTTTGCTGGCTTTACTGCTAGGTGATGGCAAATGATGGTTATCCATGCAAACTAGAGAATCTCTCCACATCAGCAGACAAGGGGGCAACATTATGAACAGGGATGAGGGGGCATACCAATTACATCATCTCTATAATCACATCATTGCCACAACGCCACCTACTGGTAAAGCCAGCAAACAGACAGTTTGACAAAGCTTGTCAACCTGAACCGGCAAAACGTTACTCGTAAGTAATTAGAACCCTAAGGTCGTGATACAAGAACTAACTATTGCACTTTGGTTTTGTATCTTAATATTTACCTGTATTCTTTTGGTTAGATTCTTCTGTGATTGGTTGACCAATTCTACTCTGTGGTCTTGAAGGTGGTGATCTATACAAGTGAAAATAACCATGTTAAACTTGGAGAAAATATTATGCATGGTTCCAAGAATCAATAGGACAGTAAAATACAGATACTTTGGAAAGGTAAATTAGAAAAAATGCAAGCTGAAAGTGTCAAACCCTTAGCAACACTATGGTTCTCAACATCATCACACATGGCCATGGAGAAAATTTGACCACAATCACATGGTTCACAACTGTTGTTGCTAGGCATATTTGCATATCTTGCAAGATCTGCAACGAGACATAAAATCCCTTATTGCTGTAACTGAAAGCTATTAAAAACACTGCACATATACTCAATATACTAAAATATTGTAATTTTGAGTAAAACAATCACATTTTTACTTGTAAGACACAGTTTAGTTTTCTTACCTTGATACAGCCAGTTTGACAAGTCCCTTTGTCTTACGTAGAATAGCAACTACCTTGTTGTGTGTCATACCAACTAAACTTTCACCATTTACCTGTCAATAAAATAAATTACAAATGTACCATCATTACAAGATACAGAATTAATTCACATTATTTCAAAAATAAATAATTGTGTGTTTCCGATAACATGGCCTCAGAGAATAGGGTAGGTAGGTTGTGATTTTATTTTATTTTATTTTGATCTTTTTAATTGTTTTTATTTTTGTAAAATATTGCTTTGACCCAAGAACAAACAAAATGTCAGTCACAATACTCCATCTGTGATAGTTTGATGAAATATTTACAGACATCACTGGGGAAAGAAAACATACGTACATGAAGGTCAAGAAGACAAAGGAGTTCTCATGCACAAAACTGTGCTTGAAAAAGGTGAGTATCAGGTAAGAATGTAACTTAGGTTGTTGATTGGTGGTATTCGTAAGGACGTGTATGTGGTGGCTGTGTTGAAATGAGTCATAGAATCACATCTATGTGAGAAGGGTTACTCTAACCACATTCAACCTTTCTGACTGTATGTGTATTTGAACTGCACTGTACATGTACAGTATTAGTATTTATACCATGCATAAACCAAAAATATGGTATTTATACCTTGGTCATAATGCACGTCTAAGTCACAACAATATGTATCTACATCACTGGTTCTGCTGTATTCACAATGAGTCAAAACATTCAAAATTGCCATAACTTTCCCAGATTTTTATGTGATATTACAGGGGTTGGTATAATTATGTTATTCTCCAATATTTTGAAAATCCTCATGACCTAAGGGTTTTTGTCTAGTGACGCCATGACTCATAGGGACAAAGACACCTTAGGTCACTCACATTTTCCTTGGCTGAACCAAGAAAAAATTGGGGAATAACACCCAACTGTAGTGTATGTTTCCTTATATTAACAGAACATCAATATCCACTAACTTCCTTAAATTCACAGTAAAAGCATATAAAATAATTTTACCTGTAAAAGTCTGTCACCAACTTTGAGTCGTCCATCATCTGCAGCAACACTGTCTGGTGTTACAGTTTTAATAAAAACACCGGTCATTCCACTTTTTTCTCCTCCAATCAAACTAAATCCTAAGCCGCCACTCTCTGGTTTTTCTAGTTCTAGTTTTATTACACCAACCTGTAAGACAAGCATCATAAGATCACTGAAAGTTCCAACAGTTTGCCATGATTGTTGAATTTGATGACTTGCCAGGCTATCACACTAATGGATGCCATCTGGTGAGGCTACAGCAATGTGTTCCATCTATTTGTCTACAGCCATTTTTCTGTTTCAAACTTGGTACAATGGTGAGATACTATAGTGGGTGTATGTGTAGATTTTTTTTTTTTTTTTTTGGTGAGTAACCATATTTTGCTGAAAAGTGGATGTTTCGACCATAATTTGTGCAATATTTAGAACTTATAATTACACAAATCTTGTCCTTTCTGATAACATCTCCATGACTTTGAATCAATGAAATATTTTTAACAACTTGTCAAAATCAAATATCTCCAAAGGCAATCTACAAATCATGTTACATGTACATATATTGCACACACATCTTGGCAATATGTATGGATAACAATCCAAAATAGAAAAATTACCTCAGCTGGACTTGGACTCCTAGCTAATCTATTCTCAACTTTAGTTTGCTGTTCTGCTGCTTTACTTTGTATAGGTTGCCTAGCAACTGCCTCCTCTTCACTCTCAGTAGAGACTTGCTCGGTGACACCTTTTCCTCTTCCATATTGTTTACTACTAATGACATTTTTATCACTGGTTTCAAATGCAGCTATCATACTTTGTACATTTGCTTTGATGTCATCTTCATCATCTTCTTCATCATCTTCACTATCTGATGGAGATGATATGTCACCCACATCAATGTCCGAATCTCCTCCAGCTTTGGGCTGATGTTCAGGAGATGAGAAACTGTCCTGGGTTCTGACATATGGTGTTGGTTGCCGTGGTTGCGGACTGATGAGAGGTGATGTAGTACTGCTTGGACTTGTTGGTATAGATGCTGTAGGTGACTGAAGCTGAACAGGTTGGCCAGCTCTAAAATGATGAAAAACATTTTTTGTACTAACTTTATTTTGGAGTCTTTGTCGTAACTTTTACTTTGTTCACATTTTCACATTTTTCAGATATGATTAAAAAAACAAACTCTTTATGAAATTTTCTTGCATGAAGTGAGTGTTGTATATAAATGTAGTGTTGTAGCAACTTTTTTTTTGGTATTCTGTGATTTTTATTAAGTGCACAAAGATTAATGTATATGTTGTCGCCAAGCTTTGTATTTCAGATTTCCATCGACAGGAAAAGAGTAAAAAATAGAGTTATTCATAAATGAGTAGTTTAAATATGTTATCAAGACAGTCCACTTCTGTAGGAAAGGAAGCCGTTCTTGATTTTTTCATTGCAATAAAGTTTTCACACTGATAAACTCTTTTAACAAGTGTGTGTAAATTAATCCCAAATATCGTTCACCAAGAAATGATGTCAATGACCTGACTACAAGGGAGTGCAAGCTAGGAGTGAAAGACGACTCCTCTTTTGTAAAGAGATGATTAACTTGTTGTATAATTGTAACTTTTACAAATTAAAACATCAAGTATGTTGATGAGCAATGTTGTTTTTGTTGGTAGACTTGTTAATTCTTAACTACTATGTTAGACGTACCTGATGAGTTGAAGTCTAACTTCTGGATCAGCATCATCCAATACTTGCATAGCTTGTCCTAGAGTAGTTCCTTTCACGACGTGCCCATTGATGGAATACACCTCATCACCACTCTGTACGTTACCGTTATTGTACGCAGGTGATCCGTTAATGACCTCGTCAACTAAGATCCTGCCACTACTAGCAGTAAGACTCATACCAAGATGACCTACTCGACTACGTTTAATGGCGATCACTGGAAGGTCTGGTTTGGGTTTGTGAATGGGTGACTCATAGGGACGAATAGCAATGATGTGAACTTCTTGAGGAGTTGTACGTAGGTACGAGACTGCTTCAAAATGACTCATGGAAGTCATATCACGACCATTGACCTGAACAGATACAAACACATCATGTTTTTATAAATAACATCTCAAATATATACGTAAGTGTTCACAAAGTACAGAATCACTGCTGACAAGGGTTAAATCTCTCATGATGATCCTTCCATGTTAAAAGTATGACATTCCATGTAATCTCTGCAAGTCTTACCTTAACAAGTTTGTCACCTTTCCTAAGTCTACCATCAGACTTAGCTGGATCCTGTACAATACCCTTGATGTAGCAACCACCAGAATCTGAACCACCAGCGACGGTAAAACCAAGACCACCTCTCTCAGGTTTGATCAGTGTAACTTCTATAGTCTCCTGTAATATAAACACAAGAAAAACGACTATTACATATGTACCAGATATTACTTGCACCATTGCGCATGCATACTGGTGGTTTTTGCACTGCAGTACGATACCAAAAACATTATTGTATATGAATGATAGGCAAATGAAGACGTGGTCGTTTATTGTTAGTCTGGATGCCAACTGTGGTTTCTAACCACAGTCTGGTCAAAGTTCCTTGATCAGCAAATTTCCAAACAATGATGATCTTGGTTGTAATATGTACAATATTTGTTTACAGTTTTTGAAAAAATGCTTTAGTGACAGTTGATGTTAATTATAATAATAATATGTTTATTATCACTACAGGCCACAGGCCTACGTGACCAAAAAATAATATAATACATCAAGCAGAAAGAGTGTAATGACATTAGCTGGAATAGAATTCCTCTCTTAAGTACATTGCTTTGTATATAAATTTACCAAGGTTTCTTAGTAATATTGCAGACTGCACATTCATTAAATTAAAAAACTTTTGACGTGTAGGAAATATCCAGTAATACTGAGGTAGTAAAGCTTCCCTCACTGTTTGATACAAAGGGCATACTAATAGAAAATGAAATTCATCTTCTATACCCTCTGAACATACTTCACATATTCTCTCAGTAACATCTAAGCCGCTGTGACGACCTTCCTGTATACGTAACTTATGACTCCCACATCGAATCCTCGCTAATGCATGTCTGTATCTTACATCTGAAAGCTGCAACAAATATTTTTCTGGTTCTAATACGCTCTTGAAATTACAGTATGTATTTAAAGACTCCTTGGAGCAAACATCAGAAAACCAATTTTGCTTATAAATATCGAACAGTTGACAGTTGATGTAGATTTAGAAGGAATCACATATACACAAGATGTCTGGGTAACGTCAGACACAACAAATGGTTATTGTTGTCTGATGCCTTTATCAAGTATCATAAACATTCAAATCATTCTTACAAAAGTAATGTAACTTACCCCTGAAATAGGTATACTTTTGCTAGGAGATGGAGTTGACACTGATGAAGCTTGTGATGTTTCTATGGAAACCTGTGATGTCATAGATGTGTTATCTACAGAAGACCGTTTAGCAGAAACTGGTATTTCTGTAGATGGTGACTTGGTCATTTTGGTTGCCGTGTGAACGGGCGATATATCTGGAGTTTCTACTGCGTATGAGTCTTGAGATTTTTGGTTGCCTAGCGATGGCTGGATTTCTGCTTGAACAGTGAGAGGAGATGTGGCTGGCGTAGTATGTGCACTGTCTGAGTCTAAGTCACTTCTGGTCTGTAAAATGAAATAATAATGTTATGACAAACCATACATTGTACATTATGTTACAATGAAAATCATTCTACTATACTGGTGACGGTTTACTACCACAGCTGTTGTTCTAGTAGATGGATAGCAGAAGCTTTACTCTCTGTACACAGTGGGAGTATACTTATTAACAGCATCTTGTTTATGGATTTAACTTCGTAATACACTGAAATTGAATTAGCTCACCAAATGACCTTTCATCACACCATCTTGTTTATGTTTAGACAGAAAGCTATTCATGACAAACTGTACTGAGAACATGTGTTAGTTGCAGCATGGATGTATTAGTGAGATATATCCATGGTTGCAGCTAGCCAAATTAAATATCTACACCATACTTGCCATTTTACAATCGTTTCAACCCCTCCACCCCTTAACAAAAATGTTTATATAGGTATTGCTAGATTACATATACATGTATTGGCTACATAGTTTGTCTCCACATTTACTATAACAAGAATACACATTGTTGAAGTTACTTACAGTAGGGATAATGTTGACTATAGATATTAGGGTGCCCACAATTAGTAAGCATCTGGTTCCTATACTCATGACTGAATGAAGTAAACTTTTAGAAAACTTCTAGTGTGTCATTTCAAGATCATACATGTAGCAGTGTCCTGGGACAGTGCAAATGATTAAAAATATCGTGAACTATGAACTGTTGTCATGATTACGAAAGAAATGGTAAAAGTAGCAGTCTAAGCTACATGTGTCTTGACTATTGAACATAAAAGTGAGAAGGAAAACTAACATCATAGAACACTGAATCATATATTTACCCTATTTGGTAGATCTCCTGGTTGTGGTCGACACATCACCATGGTAACATCAGCTGGTGAGTTACGTAGTACACTAACCGTTTCCTACAAGACATCAAACATTGGATAGTAAGATAAAAAAAAAGTGACAAATTTTTACCAAGAGATTTTTTTTGGAACCAAAATACAAATTCATCAGCGATTCTGTACAACTGACAATAAGTATCAACAAATCTTTGTATTTTTTGTGTATATGGCTTTCCAGACAAAACAACGATATTGAAGATCTGACTTTGTTAATGAATGTATCATACAAGTGTCATTTCTGTAAATCTCTAATTTTACTTTGTTTTTAGTTCTTGAATACCTACATTTGGGTCAATGGACTTGAGGATCAAGACACCTAACCTAGTTCCTGTCCACAGACTTGATCACTCTCTCATCAAACTAGAATAATCTTTCAACTTGCCAATATTTACATAACATCACTCAAAAAGTATGGACACACAGAGAGACAGACAATAGTATTATATTTCCTTCACATAGCAAGATAGCCAGACAGACAGACAGACAGACAGACAGACAGACAGACAGACAGACAGACAGACAGACAGACAGACAGTGGTACTATATTTACCTCCCCAAGCTCATACAAGTACTAACTTTGTATATATACACTATACCAACTTTTGTTGGAATTTGTAAATAATCATACATTAACAGAAACCATTTTAGACTAGTGAGCCAGTGTATTCTGTTTATAAATTATTATTAACACCATGAATAATTTATGTCAAAAATGCATCTAAAAAAAGTAGCAACAAGTGATGTAAACTCTGTGATAGGACAAAAGTGGCCGCCATTGAAGGCACCAATGTGTAGGAGTTTGGTTACCTCCCTATACAGGAGATAACAAGAGCAGTGCTATGATAACAATTGGTACATACTTCATGACGTAGGTTATATAGTGGTTGGTTGTTGACTTTCAGGATAACGTCACCTTCTTGGACCATACCACTATTAGCAGCAGGTTGGTTTGGAAACAGTTTCTTGATTTTAACCAGATTTAGCATTGGATCTCTATGTAGACCATGTCCACCCTGTACACTGAACCCTAGTCCACCTGCTCCTTTATTCAACTCAACTTGGTAAACATTGTCTACAAGAAAATATAATTAACTTGTATTATTATATGTAATATATATGTATAACATTGTTGAGAGAATATTCATACAACACACACACATACACACACACACACACACACACACACACACACACACACACATACACACACACACACACACACACATACATACCCATACGCATACACATATGTGCAAATACATATATATAGGTACACACATACATATGCACATACAGACATACACATATAACCATGAATAGTTCTTATTAATAAACTGTTGAGATGAGAAATTAAATTTTGTGAATATCTCGATCTGCTTTTGTGCTGGACGTCATCATTTGTAGTAAATTTTCAACTTTCAGTGTAATCTAATTGCAACTCCATCATTAATCTAAGAAATTTTTTAAAACATTTACTTTTTCACAGGGATTTAGTATAACTCAACACTTTTTTGGTGAGAAATTAAATTTTCGAGACATATTTGCCTCTGCTACCATTTATTTAATAAATAACAGAATACTACGATGTTGACTACTAGTAACAAGAATTGATTACCATTCCTCAAGAAAGGATAGTTTGGCACATCTTCCAATAGTTGTGAAACGTCTTGTCTTTGATATCTCTGTGGTTGTTGACCCCCGACTGGTGGTGTTGGTAGACTTCTTATTATACTACCTACACCTCCTGTAGGAGTTGCTCTGTATGACTGTGATCGGATGGAAGGTTCAGGACTACTTGGTGTTGGCGTAGCAACATCATCATCATCGTCTTCGTAATCTTCATCATCTGTTGACCTAGCAACTGGTGTCAACTCTCCATCCATCACTGGAGTTGAACGACTCAATGGAGTGGGTGTGGCCCTGTCTTCCATAGATCTGATTGACTGGGTAGGCGTGGCTCTGTCTATGGATGACCTGCCAATCAATGTCGGTGTACCTCTATCTACGGAGGATCTACCAATTGAAGTGGGCGTAGCTCTGTCTTGAGATGACCCGTCAATCAAAATAGATCTATCTTGAGTGGGTGTGGCTCTATTTCCAAATGTAGGTGTATTTCTAGAATCCATTTTCCAGTCTGACATTTCATTTTGGGCAGCCCTTTCTAGTATTTCAGCTGTAGGTGTATCACTAGGTGTAGGTGGGAGTACGTTACCACTGCTTGGTGGTGTACCTCTTTCCATCAGAAGAACTGCTTCCTGGGGTGCCTGTCTTAATGTTTCCACAGCTTGTCTGTGTGTCACTCCAACTAACTCCACTCCACTAACTTTCAACACCCGGTCACCTGACAATGACATAAAATTGAGTTATTCAGTCATTTAAAAATAAATAAAAACAAAACAGTTCAAAGATCTATTCAACCATAAACATTGTTCATAACTGTTCAAATTTTGGATAAGCCCTAAGCCTGCTTTGTGTACATTTTTTGCTCTTTCGAATTTGTTTGGAAATCTGTTGAAAGTAGTCAAAAATGAATTCTGTTTGTACTTAATTCAATACTTGAAACACCCTTAACTTGACTGTGCTTTAAAGAGATCAAGTGACAAACCATTTAGAAAAGAAATCCATGTTTTCTGCAACTAGCAGGAGCATCAATAGGGAACTTGCAATCCAGACTGAGCATGCTCAGACGCAAAGGACTATGGGATTATCTGTGGTTATCGTAAAACCGAATCTAGAGCTACTGATAAAATTAACCTCCCACAATCATTAGCGTCACTATGAATTGATCATTTGTGGTTACAAACAATGTATCAACACTGTTTGCAATACTAATTGATTAGTATTTATTATCACATTTCCCATGATGCAACATTTAACATGGCGGGTTTGCAAGTTCTCTATTGTAGTATTTTAGATTCACCTGTCCTAAATGTTGATAAATGGTTTTTCAAGGATGATGTTTGGCAGTTGAATAAGAGCAGAAAGACGTCACATCTTTATATATTGCCTTTAGGGAAAGTATAGGGAAAGAATTTCAAGCATAGTCTTTCTTACCTATTTTGATTCTTCCATCTCTTTCTGCTGCGCCATCTTCAAAGACTGACTTGACATAGATACCGCCATGTTTGACACTTGTATTGACACCCCCCTATAGAGACAAATGTATTACAGTTACCATGGCAGCAGATCAGTATTCATTTTTCTTGTTCATACATTCAGTTACTTTCTGATTTTGATTCAAAGGAAAACTGCTCTGTTAAATTGTATATGATCAAGGAAAAGCCAATCTCATTTAATACTGAAGACATTCTCTAATCAAGAAACTCAAAATTGAGATGGGTGAATTTTTGGAATGCATACTGAGCTGCAAAAAAAATTCTACTCTTCCATGCCAAGCCACAGACTTAAATAAATGTTGTTTTTAAACTTTGAAGTAAGTGAAGATATGTATCTTCATCTGTTGAGGATGGGAATTTATGGGCATTAATAATCCTATTTAGAGTGAAATCCACAGTTAACTTTTACACATTCCATGAAATCAGACCAACAGCCACACAAAGACCACCTTTGATATGTGTACACCAAGTAAAAATAATGCGAAGTAGTAAGACTGACATGTGACTGGTACTTGTGAACAGCGCCCTCTTGAGGTTGCAGTGTTTTGCCAATAGTCAAACATGTCTGAGGTATATGACTTCTTTCTAACCTGCTGTCAACTTTACTTTATTTTTTAAAACTAAAACTTACAGTGACACTTAGTCCAAGACTGCCATTGATTTTTTCAAGATTGACTTCAAACACGTCACCAGGCTGATATGGATCATCATCATCATCACCAACAAATCGTCCTTCTCTTTCCATATAGTCTTCCTCTTGACTGTATGAATCTCGATGTGCCTGCTCTACAACATCATTGGTTGTCATGGTAATTCTGTCTTCTATCTGTTGCTGTTCACTGCTATCAGGCATTAAGTTTTCAAAGTCTGACATTTCTGGTGTGGATATATCACTGGCGTTATCATCTTTCTCACCATCATACATCTGGACACCGTTCTGGTAACTCGGATCATTTGGTGTCTCTGAGCTATAGTCCACATAATCTTGACCGACTGGTAAATGACTGAGTTCCTCTCCATTCTCCCTGGGTGTAATGCCATTACCAGTTTCATTCAATCCTGCATTCATACTTCCAGCTGTTCTTTTAGGTTTCATTGGTGGCGTTTTCTTTCTTCTTGGTTGGCTTTCCACATCGTTATTTTGTTCTGCAATGACAACGGGTTCCTCTGACGACTGACTACTCCTCTGTGGTGGTAAAGCACGACCTGAAAAGAGGACAAACATATTTAGTTGACATAATCACCACGATTATAGGAAATCCCGTTCTAGAAAGAGGGTGCCATCTTAATCACAACCTAGGAAGAAGAAAGATTTAATTGCATGAAACTAAATACCTGGGAAGAGGATGAATACATTTCATTGGCTGAAAATAATAACCTGGGAAGAGGATGAACAAATTTCATTGGCTGATAATAATGACCTGGGAAGAGGATGAATAGATTTCATTGGCTGAAAATAATGACCTGGGTTTGTCAACACCTGCATGCAGAGATTGAATATATTAAAGTATATATATGCATACATGGCCCAACCCACTAATCTCAATGGAATGTCCGGTCTGAAAATGACATTAGCTAGACTGTTCGGGCAAGCCCTCACTTCGAACTTCATTCGCTTATCGAAGAAAGCCCGAACGTCTAGCAGCAAGACTATCTCATGAACAGACACATCTAAGTACTAACTTGAATTTTTTAAACAAAATGTCTTACTTTTAATAGATCTAGGCTGAGAAGCAATAATTTCCACTACATCACCAGAATCAGCTAATCTCTCGACTGCTACTTCATGTGTAATGCCTTCTAAACTATGGCCATTGACTGAGATTAGTCGATCTCCAGGTTTCAAATGTCCAGCCTGGTGAGCTGGTCCACCCGACATGATGGATTTCACAAATATCCCAAGATCCAGACTACGTGGATTTTGACCTCCCACGATGGTGAAACCTAATAAAATAAAACATGAGAATGAACTGTTATAGCTACAAACTTTTTTTATAATTTGAAATATTGACGAACCTTTACTGGAAATGTTCCAATTCTACAACTTACCTAGACCAACATTTGGGTCTCTCTGAACTTATTGAATTCTACAACTTACCTAGACCAACATTTGGGTCTCTCTGAACTTATTGAATTCTACAACTTACCTTGACCACCGTTTGGGTCTCTCTGAACTTGTGGAATTCTAAAACTTACCTTGACCAATGTTTGGATCTCTCTGTATTTTCATTGAATTCTACAACTTACCTAGACCAACGTTTGGATCTCTCTGTATTTTCACAATAATGATGTCTCTCTCGGGGTGTTCAGGAGATGGAAGGGCATTAAGACGTTCTTGTAATGTCTCACTAAGTGTTTCATTTTGATTTGTTGCATACGAATCAGATACACGTGAAGTTCGGATGCTGGCATCTGAAAAATAAAGCAAGTAATAGTTCAACAATTGACTAGGTAATCTTTACAAAGAAAATCACTTGTCAGTTATTTCAATGTTATACAACATCCTAAACA
This sequence comes from Glandiceps talaboti, assembly GCF_964340395.1. Taxonomy (NCBI): domain Eukaryota; kingdom Metazoa; phylum Hemichordata; class Enteropneusta; family Spengelidae; genus Glandiceps; species Glandiceps talaboti. The sequence goes on from NC_135570.1 coordinate 10,760,586, forward strand.
TTGAAAATGAGAATGAGAAAAGTATGCTATAATTGTCTAAAAAAAAATACTTGAAAACTAGTATAAACTAAAGGAAAATTTGATATGGCTGATCAGTAAGTTACTTACCAATGACATAGGCTGGAAGACTTTGGCTTGAACTGTGCATACTTGGGGGGTCTCGAGGATCCCTAGCCATTCTAGATTCTCTCTCATGAGGCAATGCTGGAAGTGAAGGGGCATTACGTCTGATGGGTTCTCTGGGGGTCTGGGGGACACTATCATAGTGCCTGCAGTAATAAAGAGATAGACAATACTTTAAGAGTGATTCCATGAAATGTCAGTTTTTTATAAACTTCTTTGGACTAAAGATACTTTATCTTACCAAGTTTTTGACTATATTCTTTACTTAGGACTTTGAATCAAAACTAACACAGACAGACAGACAGACAAACAGATAGACAGACAGACAGACAGACAGACAGACAGACAGACAGACAGACAAATTTATTTTTATTAATTTTTCTTAAAGGAACATAGTTTGCAACTTGAAAGCATTTTTCGTCATTTTTGTTTCCAAATAAAAGGTTACTTAAATTTTACCATTTAATGACTAGTAATCACTGGCAAACCTCCTACTGTATCAACTGCTATTCATACTCCAACAGGATTAAATCCTTCACATAAAAAAACACTGTCCTACCAAGCCCAGCTAGGGTGACAAGGGTACAATGTGATGGTTGTGAGGATCTAACCAGCAATGTGAAAATGATGAACAAGACCCCCTAACCATTTGTCCTTTATGACTCCAAAATTGTAAGTTTAAAGTTTCTAGGAATATATGAGAGGAATATACAAAATTATTAGTTACGACAAACATGGTCAAGTAAATATTTTTCAGCAAATAAACTTTGTCAACCTACCTTCCTGGTGAGGTAGTTGCTGAGGTGGATGTTGATGGTATGGGTATTCTCATCTCATCTCTGTTGAAAGCTTGGTTACCATGGGTTCCATAGCGACCATTAAAGGAATCATTCAATTGATATGGGTTGCTATGGTTACCATCACTGTGGTAGCCATCTTGATTATTTTCATAGTCACTGTAGTCTCCATCATTATGTTCGTTATTACTATGGTAACCATGGTAATCACTGTAGGAATCATCAAGTGGATAGTCTGAAATAATAACAAGTTTGAATTAAGTGGATGGATGTCTGATACATTTGAGTTACCAAGGACGTTTTTTCTGGAAACGTATTGGTTATTTGTATTTCCATTATTTTGTTGATCTTGCCTTTAAACGAGGTTATATTGTAATGTTTGTGATCTTTGTTTGCCATGCAGGCAGTAGTGACAATACAATGCAAATATACTCAGATTGTTTTATATGACTATCATTACACAATTACCTTCGCAACAAATTTGCCATACATACCTTGATGGAATTGTTGAGACACATTGGCCCTTGATCTCATAGCCATGTGAAATTTATGTTGTGATGTACAAAACCGTAGCATGTATCGCCCTCTGTAAATCACAAAACAAAACAATTCCTTTAGATATCATAACACCAACTAAGCAAGGAATGATTGATAGATTGATGAAGATTACAGATAACAGAGAAAAATATTGGATGAAATATAACAAAATTATCAAATTAATTTTGGCATTATGAAAATGTAATATTTCAAACTCATTTGTATTTTCATTTCTGTCATATTGACTAAAAAAGTTGATGGAAGCAACATTCAATTTCCTTTGCACTGAGTAGAATTCTGAGACTCATTAGTTAGTAAATGGCTCAGCAATATGAGACTGACATAGACTTCCTTGATATTATTACCCTGATAGCTAAGCCTTCGTTTTTTCTAAGATAGACACAAACTAAAACTATTGTCACAACATGTTGATACAACAGTGATAAGCTATTGAATGGACGTTGGTTTAATTATAGTCTCAGTAGGGCAGCTCTCTGAAAGCTCGTGCCCTAAACTTGTAGCGTACTGTATTGGGACTTCCATTGTTTACACTATCTTGATCACAGAGTGATTAGAATCACACAGCAGAGGAACTGCTATCACCCACTTGTGTAATCTACCACATTGAAGAACAGTAGATTTAGTTTGTGTCTATCTTTTGTAAACCAAAGGCTCTATTACCAGTGTCGTATATCAAAAGACAAAAGTTTTCAACTTACTTTTTGTAATCGTCTGTGTATTTCAAGAATTTCTCACCAGTACCTTCCCGAGGTTCTATCGTAAATCTTTTCCTCTGTAAGTATCAATAAGTAAATACTTATTTTGCATATCACATATGATAGATATTAGTATTGCAGTTCTGCATGTGTTGACAGTAGAAAGATCAACTGTAAATTCTCTTGGACCCTACCATGGTTGAGTACAATAACAATACAACATGAAGCTTTTCAGTCTTTTTGCTAAGGGTGGTAAGTAGGTCAAATCTAACGGGGTTCCCCAGTCATTTTACCAGGGTTCCCCAAAATTATGGTAGATTGTATGGGAAACGATACAACTTTTATCCCATTCCTCTTTGGTGTTACCAGGGTTCCCATACCTAAGAAATAACACTGCTTTTATATACAACTAAATTGCACCCCCCCCCCCCCCCCCTCATGCTCCAGCACTTCAAAGTTTTAAAAGCCACTATCAGTTTAGAATTAAAATTTAGGTGTGAAAATCACAAAATAGAAAAACTTAGTCCCAAGCAAATAAACTATCTGATTGGATCCATATGGCCCCATTGATAAGATACAACCGAACACCATGTGATTAATACACTGGCGTTTAAATCTCATCCTGTTGATAACCACTTACATTATATGCAATCTTCTTGGTGAGATGCCATGCAAATTTCTGTACAGGAGTTCTATGTCCACTTGTAATTCTGTAAATTATAATACCACGTGTACAAACACCTAACCAGATTGAACTCCTAGGATCATTCTTAACTTGCATAACTTTATGGAAATGGATACCATACTCGGCTAGCTTGCGTGCTTCCTGTGGGGAAAAAAACCATAGCAACACAGAATTTTGTAAATCTGGTAAAACTGAGTGTTATTACAATGATGTGCATAGGGAGTAAATTCGTACTACAGGTAACAAAATTGTGACTGAATTGGTACAAGTTATCCTGAAATGTGAATATTTGAGGAGTTTAACTGTATCACTTGTCTGTAGGTATGTTCAGAAAGCCAACTTGGTAAAATTTGTGATAACTTGAAAAGTTGTTGTCCCCCATTAAAACTTTGTTTCATTCATGGGCCATGTAATGAGAATGTGACTATCTTTCAAATATGCAGAGTCAGCTCATTTCTCATTTCACAGCTCAAATTTACGTTATTCTGTACTTTGTATATACATGACAGATGTTAAAACTATCTGCATCATTGTTTCTGTAAAGACATCAAAAAATGTCCGTAGCAGACAGACTGCAAACTAAGTATGCCACTTATTTTAAAACACAACACTCTGAATTAGTTACAATATTTTGCTTACCATTATAAATTCTAATTCTGCCTGAATGTCTGTCATTCCATTGTTATTAAAATGCATAGATGGAAGTTGCTGACGGATATGAATCACTCCGGCTTTCTCTATCATTTTCCGTGGAAGGTAATGCTCTGGGAGAAAGTAGTTCTGACCAACTTCCTCGTAGTAATCTCCCATTTCAGCCTGTAATGCGAGTGAGGCTAATTGAAATGCTCCTTCCTCATCACTTTGTGTGCGTTCCTCTAAAATATCCTTCCGCAACTGTAAGTAGTACTGGTGTCTGGTGATTTGGTGTCTGTAATAATAAACATATTGATTATGGTCACACAAATGCTTACATCGGATTGGACAAACCTCACATTGCAGTGAAATGATATGCAAATCAAATCAACTCAAGTTGGTGGTGTATTTGATTCATTCTATACATTTTGAAATACATCTGAGGGACTCTTGGAATACTGAGAATACAGAATAGTTAGCATTCACTCTTATATATATATATGAAAATAGCTTCCAGATCTTATCTCTTGTATGCAAATCATCTAATTACATATGCATATCTAAAATATTCATTCACTAATAGAAATGACTGAAAATATCTTATATTGTATGCAAATTAGCTAATTACATATGCAGATCTAAAATATCCATTCACTAATATATGACTGAAAATAGCTTATTTTTATCGAATTAGCTAATTACATATGCATATCTGAAGTATCCCTCAGAAGGATGACACAGAAATACCATCTTCTGTCTTAAGTGAGATAACCTTCATGTCACTATAAAGGATATTCTTATAACTCTCTACTTTGTAGGAGAATGGGAAACTGACAAGTCAAGTTTTTCTTAAAAAGACGAATACTTGTACTCAGAACTCAGGAACATCTAAGGTAGGAAGTTCTACATATTAACTGACGCGTATCTTACCGTAAAATGCTGACATTTTCAGCGTAGTATTTAACCCTGAAAAACAGAGTAAATGTGAAGACAGGAATCGTTGACTTGGATCGTCGGATGTCATCTCTCCAACCATCTGGTGCAACTTTATACAATTTGGTATCAGGCTCCAAGAAAAAGTACTCCCCATCTGTATGCAATTGACAAGAGATTCATATAAAACAAAGGACATTTTACAAGTCCCTTGGTTAAACTTATGATTAATCCACAAGGAGTTAAGCATGCTTTATGATCTATCAATAAATATTCAATTTGTATCATACTGTACACTTATATTAGTGACTTTGAAAGTCTTTTATGTTTAGTATGTCCCATTTCAATGGAAACTGCTTCTGATATTTTTGGAAACCTTTCTCTTACAAACAATTCCACCTCTAAAAATTTTGCTAACTTGGTCTGCAAAACTATATCCTGTATTTATCCAAATAAAATCATTATGTATACATGTTCAAATCTGCCACATGATTGTTAATTTTTTGTTGTTGAGAAGTTGCACAAAGACATCCACATTTTATGCAAATGATCTCATTATGTATGCGTATCTTAATCAACCTACCCCTTATATATGCTAATCCAAAGCAGAAGTGTTCAATTAAAGCCATGTGTGAAACAACCATATCAAACAACTCTTTGCCAAGTGTTGCCACATCACAAGTTAGATCAAGACGCTGTCCATTCAGGAGTACAACAGTTACTCTCTTCCTACCAAGGGGTACTTTGCCACTCTTACTCTGACAGGGATAAAGAAGAAATCAACTTTGAGACACAAAACATCAAAACACTATGCATGAGGACCTTGTTTGGGTCTGGAAACAATGAGTAACAAAAGAATATACAAATTAGCAAGCTATGCATATACATGTCTGTATAAGCTCTCTAAAGTTTTTGAGCAAATCAGATTATTACCTTTGCATATCTGTATCAACTCTGCAGGGTTTTTATGCAAACCAGCGTACTACATATGTATATCTGTTTCAACTGTCCAGAGGATTTATGCAAATCAGCCTATTACATATGCATACCTGCATTAAGGTGAATGAGGTAAACTGATTGGAGAAGCAATATTACTAAATATGTATTTTGATCAGTCTGTACTCAGCAAGCTTCATACAATGTATCAGGCTTTATATTAATAACCAATTACATTGTAAAGACAAAACAACTGGCTTTGGTAATTATGTATGCATGTAGTTACTATAGATTATAGATAGCTATAATTTAATCTGGAGCTGCATGAAAAAAGGAACCAAAATATTCTGAAATTGTTGGACTCTTCTTATCTCAAGATTTGAATGACTTTGAGTTCTATGCAAACATGATTGCATCATTTTTTTATTAGATAATATTATAAGAAACAGTAAATCGGGTACTTACCATGATAGATGGTGGCATATCTATTGTTATATTTGGTTCATTACTCATCACAACAAACTCTGGTCCAAAAAATTTCTGGAAAACAAAAACAGATTGAACTAATTTAAATTCATGAAGTTTGAATGCAAATCATTCTTAGAGTTTTTATCAAAGATGTACTTATAAACTCTGATATTTTACCTTCTAGAGAATTTTGGGAATTTTACACACTAATTTCTGCATATCATAAAGTTGGGTGCACTGTATTTATGTATCTAATGGCTGCAAGAGATTTTCATGATGGTATAATTTCTGTATTTTTGTGAAAATTCAAATAAGTGAACTTTGTCTTTGACAAATATCTTTAGGTTTACTGCATACAGATTGAAATAAACACACCAAAAAAGGTCAAATGTACAGGGTTTACAATGTATATTATCGAAAGACAACCTCCCCACCCCTCCCCCAATTTGTTGAAGAATTACTATTTCCTCTTAATATTAGATCATGACGAATATCGCTTGAACTAAAGGTCAAAGGTCATTTTCTTTTCTTCTAAACTACACTTGAATTTATTACACGTATAAAGTTATCTTTAGTCTAAACAAGTCTTATTATAAATTATAAACTCTGAAAATTATCATTCTGCAATCATTGCTTACCTTCAATTTCCTCTTGGTAGGGAGTCTCTCATAGGCTACTTCAGCTAACATGTCCCTACTTCTGTTTGGATCCCTGTGTCTGACTGGTCGTTGCCTGTCATGTGACTGATAACTTCTGAGATCTGGTTGGCTGGCATGACCATAATCCATTTCATCCATTCTAGATGCTAATGTGGGAGTTGAGCCATAGTATGGGTACATGTCTGGATGGTAACTCCCTGGAAAAACAACAATTTTGAAAAATTTTAACTTTTTTGAAAGACATGCATCAAACCCTTTACTTTGTGAGTTGTAAAGTTATCAAACACAAACAATATAATATTATAATATATGATGACGCATTTGATGTGTTAACGGACATCTTCTGACTGACTAAATTACAGTTCACCATCACACTCTTGAATGCTGACAGTAGGTTCTGTTGAGTTATAGTGTGTAGGTGTCACTTTGTGTGGCAAAAATGACAGTGTAGACAGAAGTGTTTATCTTACCCTGTGTTTGAGTATCCAACGATGTAACTGACCGGTATCGGCTTGAGTTTAATTGCTCACTTAGGTGGTCACTAATTGTGACATCATCATCACTATGGTAACCTCGGTCATGAGCACCCCTAGGCCTTTCTCTTGGAGAAGATGGGTCATAACTCCTTTCACTCCTTCCAAGGCTTATTTCATGCAACCTGTCAGGACTTCTGTCTTGCTTTTTATCTCGTGATCTGGTTGAATATCTGTCTTGCAGTCTGTCTGGGCTACGACTCTGTTGAGAATTTTCACGATCTTTTTTGATAACTACAAGTGTCCTCCCAGAACCTGGTTCTCTGTCATACATGTATAAAGACCCCCTATCATTGTTCAGACTTCTTGTGGACCCCCTATCATTGCTCAGATTTCTAGAAGACCCCCTATCAGGTTTCCTGGGCAGACTCAGACTTTGGGTTCTGTCGTAACTTAAAGAAGTCCTACTTGCACTACTTTCTTGTAACATACTTAATCTTTGCCTTCTCTCTCGTAGCCTTTCATATGCTGCAGCTGCTTTATTTTGTAAGTCAGCAACTCGTGACTTCCGTTCAGAAATTTGATCACTTGCTAAACTATCGTAGGATTGACTTGATGACAGCATATCTGACATGTGATATGAGCGTCCAGTGTCTTCATAATTTGTTGTTTTGTGTGCCAAAGATTGTTGCAAACGTCTTGGCGGACTCACTTCTTGCGATCGTCTTGGCGGGCTTCCTTCATCATAGCTATCCCTAGTATCCATTGTACTGCTACTGTGTTGAGAATATGTTTCATATTGACGTGACCTGCCCCGTTCCAACAACCTTGCATCAACTTCATCATAACCGCGCTTTGAGCGTTGATTTTGCAGAGATCGAGGTCGTTTATGAACGAGGTTATCATGTGCAGTTAAGTGCTGGCTGTGACGTTTGTTTGGTGGACTGTGCATTCCTGTAAAATATTAACATAAAGATGACCCCAAATATATCAGTCAAGCGTCAGCCGTTATACTTCTGACATGAAACATGAATTGACAATAGACAACCTGACACTGTAGTAACAGCTGTTCAAGTGGCTACAATGAAATGGAAATACAATAACAATATATATGAGGTGTCTTTGATTGTCAGAAACTGTGGATCAAGTAATCATCTGTTCGCACTGTACTTTTTCACCTTTTAACCATTTACACTGACTAAATACGATATGCCCTCTATATTGGACACCTTTTGCACACTGACATTCAGCATGACAACTTAACTACTTACAAAATAGCAACTATAAATTATGAATTTTCGATACATATTTGCTGAAATGTGATATAAGCATACACAGGGAAATGCCACTACATCTGTTACAGTCACATATCTACATGTAGCTTTATAGATTATAATATAATGTAACAATGTACAAACCTGATTGGTCCCTGAGTTCACCTGGGTTGTGTTGAAAACCAATCGGTGAGTCTTGGCCACCAGCACCACTGCCAATGCTAATCTCTAGACCGAGGCTGGATACCTGGGTTGGATAAACAACATGCAAAATTAGTGAAAATGCTTTCCAATGATGAAAAATATATAAACACTGCAGAATGAGAATAGAGACATACTAGAGTACACTGTTGAGAAAGCTGACATTTCATGCATAAACCCTTCTTCATTGTAAGCTATCATCTTCACACTTCAAGATCTACATGGTATGACTACATATCATTACGATTGAAGTAATATTTACTTTTATATTCCTGAAGAAATTAGCTCATAAAGAGAATGGGTTTATACCTGATACATCAGCTTTTCTACAATTATTTTGAAAATATATTTATTTTGATTAACAAATTATGACTTGTTTAATGTTTCAAATACAGCTAGTTAACAGATAGTTTGTAAGAATACGACGTGTCATAGCATGCCTATTGTATAGCACTCACAGGGGTTGATCTATTACCCAGCTAAATACACCCCCATACCCTGGTGTACATAGAGATCCTTACCTGGTCCATGCTTCCCATCACTGTCTTGGCTAACTTACTAATATGGTAGGAGTATGGAAGACTTGAACCACTACGCTGCCCATTCAAGGTACAAGCCTAAAGCAAAGACAAAACCAAACAAATATAGCATTAGTATGATATCTCACATTTCATCCTTCTCAATTGTGTAGAATTATTTTTTTAAATAAATATTTTGCTGACACCATGACAACTACACACTACCATTTTGTAACAGACAATGTTGCCTGCGTTGTGTTGTGTATAATCCTATCCATTTCACGAGAATACACTACAGGAATCCCCCAAGTTCCATACGTAAGCTGTAATGACTTTAAAGGTTGAGCTTGACCAACAGTTAGTTTTACTGTAACTAAATGTTTCTGTCATAGGGTGAGCAGAAATACTTCACTTACTATACACTGTCACACTAACTCACGTACTCAAAGTGACGTGTACTCATCACTGACTACAAATAATTATCTCTCTACTCATATTCACCAATTTTAGTACAAACAGGTGTTTTGATGAATACACACTGGTAAATGATGGAAGTCATAATCTAGTTAGACAAACACAGTAGTCTACATGTTTCTCACAATCACCCACTCCAATCACAGACAATTGATTCCTGTATTATGAATAATCCTATAACATTCACTTGAATACACACCAGGAAATTATCCAAGTTCCGTAACAATGTGTCCTTGTTTATGTCATAAATGAAAGGAAATGACATGACAGTTGAACTTGACTAACAGTTGTTTTACTAAAATCTTCCATCTGAAGTACACTCAAGGATTTGTGGTTGTTGCAATGTGTACACTCTTTTTATCATTCTGTGTTCAGCTATTGGTTAAAGCTGCACTAGCTGCAACTGAAACATTTCTTGGTACTGACGTAACAACTTACTCATAATATTGTACACCTTGCACAGTATTGAATCATCTGTGGGTAAACATATTTGTGTAGCAGTATGCACTGTTTCTGTTTTATTGACATGGTGTATGGTGTAACATATCCAATCAAATTAATTTTTGTTTCCAAAAATCACCACCCCAAAGAATCACAATTTCAACTTATTACTATACTATAGTACTTACAGATAAAATACACCAGTCCTCTATTTGACATTTACATATGTATGGTATTTTAACAATTTTCAGTGAACCGTTGTCTGATCAACAAAATAACACCCCAGTTACAGCTAGCACAGGTTTAACAGAAGCAACAATTAAGACAAATTAAAATCTAGGAATGAAATACGGCTGATTGACAGAGATATAGAAAAGGTTGGCCCATAGACCACGGAGGGTCTATGGTTGGCCCAGAATAACGAATGATCCATGTAAGCCTTATATTAAGATTGTATGTTTGCAGAAATCCCTGCACCTTTGGCACATGAATATGTTATTGTATTTCTAGGCCAGTATGTCCTTACTAAGTTAATGTGATGAACAGGGATTGAAATACAGTCCTGTAAACAATGCTTCATCTAGACACCTCTAGACACATACCCATCAACTTTCAGTCAATCTACTCTGTAGGTTTTGAGTTTAACATTTCACCAAAACGCTTACCTAACTTCAATATTACAATTTGTAAAACAGGAAGTATGCCATCATTATATTCATGATTTGTATAGTTATCTGCAACATATGACTAGTTTCACATCTCATTAGACAAAGAAGTTTTATAATGCTTTCCTATCAAATGCAATGACAGAATATCTATTCAACCCTATAATGGGATTAGTATTAGCAGTATTAGAAAATTCAATACATGTGTTTGATACTCTCTATGTGGGTGAAACTTTTCATGTATAACTGTATGTGGGTGAAACTTTTCATGTATATCTGTATGTAGGTGAAAATTTTCATGTATAACTGTATGTGGGTGAAAATTTTCATGTATAACTGTATGTAGGTGAAAATTTTCATGTATATCTGTATGTAGGTGAAAATTTTCATGTATAACTGTATGTGGGTGAAACTTTTCATGTATATCTGTATGTAGGTGAAAATTTTCATGTATAACTGTATGTGGGTGAAAATTTTCATATATATCTCTTGTATGTGGTAAAAGTTTTCATGTAAATATTTCTGTATGTGGTGAAACTTCATGTATATACATGTATCTCTGTATGTGGTGAAACTTTTCATGTATATCTCTGTATGTGGAAAAAGTTTTCATGTATATCGCTGTATGTGGGTGAAATTTTTCATGTACATGTATATATCTTTGTATGTGGGTGAAATTTTTCATGTATATACACAAATACACATATGTGGTGAAACTTTCCTTGCATATTTCCTTTTTTGCAGCAATCTTCACATGACATAGTCTTGTAGTAAGACTTGGATCTACACTCAGAAAGTTGTCAAACAAAAGCCGTGGATGACAGTACCTCTCAAGTATAAACGCCCTCTATGTTCACCTTCGTGCAATGCGATATTTGGTCGCCTAATATCAAAAGAAACCTGATGATCTGGCAGCTTGGCTATACAGGACAAGGCTTACATTTAACAAGTATGACTTGAAGGTCCAAATTTCAAACATATATCTGAGAAGTATTTTGGGGGTGAACGTGTCTTATGGCAAAGTTAAATCTGACAGACTGCGCCAAAAAAGTGTGTCACTACTTTCCACAGTTCCTAACAAAACTTGATAGCGATCCCTTCTTTTGAGAAAAAAACAAAGAAATAAAGTTAAAAAATTGAAAGAATTCTTACCTCTAGTATATGTATAAGGGCCATTCTGGTTGAAGCATTCTCTTCACACATTGATAGCAATAATGAATCTAGATTCCGACTAAGTTTGACACGCTGACCAGGTTTTAGTTTATAGTTGGCAGCCCAGTATAGTGTCATACCCAGTGAGTAGACATACATCTGTCAATAGAGATATCAAAATTCTAGTTTTAATAGAAATGATGACATCATTTGTAGCAATTATAATATTTATTATTTTTTATGTTTATACATATATTATATTACTGTACATGTTTTCATTGGGCCGCAAACTCAACTAGTTTGAACAAACTATTTTTGTGGCCCAGTCAGAAGTTTAAAGTTATTTTTATATATATATTTTTTTCTCATTGCCGATGTGTTTGCTTGATAATTTCATTTTCCTCACTTGATATGTAAATTTGGTTGTTGTTTTTTCGACCTCTGGCAAATAAATAATAATTAATAATAACATTAGAGTGATAAAGTTTTAACATAGCTATTACTCCAAAGATCAATTTTTTGGTTTTGGTTTCTGATATTTACCATGATGATGTTACTTACTTAATCCAGGGTTGAGAAAGAAGTTCCTATTTTAGTGGATGAACATCACACCAACAAATTCTACAATGTGATTAGTACAGCAGTTTGGCTAAATTTACTATCACTATGAGACTAGAATTTTATGTACTAAACTTTATGTGTTCATTTTTGAAATTAAAGATGACTGACGTAATTGACATTTAATTGATAACTTTCCATGGCAACAAATAATTTTTGTTAATATTCAGTGAAAGTAAAGGGGAAAGATTTCTTTTCATTTTTTTAATCAATCAATCAATCAATCAATCAATCAATCAATCAATCAATCAATCAATCAATTGATCGATCAATTGATTCAATTAATTTTGGAGGGGAGGGCTAAAAATGCAATATTCATACTAGTTTGATTCGCTGCATTAACTTTTTGGATGGTGGGTGAAGGTGGGGGTGGGGTGTGTGAGGGGTGGGGGTGTGTGAGGGGTGGGTGAGGGGTGGGGGTGGGGATGGGGTATGGGTTAAAGTGTAATAATCATATTTCATACAAATGAACTCTTACCTTTTCCACAGCAACATTTGAGGCAGTAGAGATACCAGACAATACTTCAGGAGGTACATATGGTTGGTTTTCAGGATGTCTAGCATTGGTATTCTCAGCAAACCGTATCTTACCATTTGGAGACAACAACAAAGACCTTGGTGTGATGATAAAACTTGTACCAATGTCTGTACGGGCTTCACCTAAAATTAAATATATAAAAGTTGTACCGATGTCTGTATGGGCTTCACCTAAATATCAAATGTAGTTGTGCCAATGTCTGTACGGGCTTCACCTAAAAATCAAATGTAGTTGTGCCAATGTCTGTACGGGCTTCACCTAAATATCAAATGTAGTTGTGCCAATGTCTGTACAGGCTTCACCTTAATATCAAATGTAGTTGTGCCAATGTCTGTACGGGCTTCACCTAAATATCAAATGTAGTTGTGCCAATGTCTGTACGGGCTTCACCTAAAATTAAATGTATAACAATTGTACCAATGTAAAGGGATTCACCTAAAATCAAATATATAAAGTTGTACCAATGTCTGTACGGGCTTCACCTAAAATCAAATTACTATTTTTCATTTATTTCAGAAAATATCCACATACACAGAATATGAAAATAAGGGAGAGAAGAAAACATACTATAGAGGAAATGACAAATCCACTTACACAAAACACTCAACAACATACTATTAAATGAAATCATATGTGACATGATAGTTGAAACACAGTACAAATACACTGTAACTACATTTATTACAAAATTCAGACAGCGTTATGAAAATGTCACAAAATATATGAAATTTTACCACATCAGGTGGACAAAAAATGTAGTGGAGAATTGTAACTTGGAAAGCTGATGATGACAAAACACCAACCAAACATGTACATGTACGTATTGAACCTTGTTTGAACTTGTTTTTTTTTTAAACACGGTACTGGCAATTCACCAATTACTATATTTTTATGTGGAAAACACAGAAGCAGTATTACATTCCCTGGGGAACATTTGGTCAGTTTTTAACAGAATCGGATTGATTTCACTACATGGAATATCTACCATCACAAAAAAAAAAAAAATTATTTTAAAAATAGCTATCATTGTATGAATAAGGATCATTTCTTGCTGGGAATCAGCTACCCTGTCATATCACAGGAAATTAGCATAATATTTATATAAATCAATTTACACATCATATTATTATTCAAACTATTGACAATTTATATCTAACTATCCCACTGCATTGTACACTGTTCTTTTTGTATACAGAGGGCACCAGATGGTTTGTCACTGGAGGAAAGTATTGACAAACATTTGGAGAACATATGTTTTATTTCACAATAAACAACTGCTACTCTGGTTTCAGTACTTGTCCAAGAAAAAATAACAATATAATTGCAAGATATGTACATATCAAAGGAAGTCTTTGTTATGTTTGCGTACTCTAAGCCAACTAACTGTTCTGGAAATTCCCATTTGCATATAATTTGCATAGTGACAATTTCAGACCCATCGTTGAGAGTGTAATACCCGTATAAAGGCCAGGAATAAATTCTTACATTTCAAAGTCAAAGACTGACAAATTTTAGCAAACGATTTTATAATTTTGAAAATGGCCAGCACTGAAATGGTTTAGTCTGCTTGGTATCCTTGCTCAAGTCTCGATGATTTTTTCACACTTTTGTTTGAATAAAAATTTTCCTGTATACAATTGTGTTCATTTGTGTGAATAGCAACCTGAGTGAGTGATTGCAACGAGTCAGGTGAACCACTAAGTATTGGAAGACTACTCATAACGTAGCCTGTTTATTGTGCTGTCAAGATACATCATTAGCTGGTTGTACCTCCTAGCCCTCGTATTCTCTGCTAGTGTCAAGATACATCATTAGCTGGTTGTACCTCCCAGCCCTCGTATTCTCTGCTAGTGTTAACAATATTGTCAAATGATTCCTGTAGTCATACCCCAGAAGTTGTTATCATGGTTATTCAGCACCCGCAAGGTTAATTAAATTTACATCACATATATGTAAATATCATGTAAATTAATACATCACATAGCATAACACATGTATATTAATCTAAATACTGATTCATTTGAAAAACAACAATCTGACTAGTTGTCATGGCTGAAGGAACTACATGCTGTCATCAACCAGGCTATTGGGTGAAAATTTTCAATTCATTATTATCAGTTTTGACAATGTAATCAGTACAAGCGGAGAATACATGGGCTAGGAGGTATGTATGACCAGATAATGATGTATCTCGACAGTGCAGTAAACAGACTGGAGCTAGGAGGAGTGCCCAGCTGACGATGTATCTTGTAAAAAAGCTAACTAGTAACTGGGAAAAAATTTTAAAAGTTGACACATTTTCCTTCACACTATTTGAAATGCAAAACAAATTCAAAACATTTGAAAAGACAAAAAAAAAATCTCTCAAGGGATTGGTACCTGTCTATCTGCTTGGTGGCATACTACTTTGATTTCTACAGAATTCTGTGTTGTGTAAAGTTTGCAAATACATGTACATGTACATCATATAAAGCCAATCACAAGCACATTACATTCTTTAGTCAGAGTACTACCCTGGTATTGATTTACAATGCATGCACTAAATTTAGAGTTCCAGGGATCCAATGACCGAACATTCATGTACTACAAGTACAAGCACATACTTAGAACTTCTGGCCTTGTACTAGAGACCTTTGGTCTTTCTTTGTAAATAACTGAGCAATTTAGCTATGAAAAATAGCTGTTTTGCAGAGCTGTAGAAAAGTTGGTACACAACAAAAGAATGATCCCATCAAATGCTTATGGTTCCATAGTCTTGTAGTAAGACCTGGGATCTGTGCTTTGAGGGTTACTGAATAAAGTTCACATGTATTGAGAACCTGACCTTCGGTGGCCTTCACAGTAAACGGAATAGCTCACACCTCACAAGACTAATGCTTCCACTGCACTAATGCAAGAACCTGAGACTGAATAATGGGCCTTTAAGTTAATGTAATGATGTTTTGATGCCCTAGTTGCACTCCATCTACACCATTTTAAGTGTCCTTATGAATGTAATAAATGGTCTCTCAGTCAATCTATAACAATGGACTTCAAACCCTCTAGTACACTTCTAAATGGGTCAGTGATTTTCAAAGACTGTAACAAGTTGTCTTATGTATACTTCATCGCCATGACGATACCAAAAAACATGTCTATTCTTTTGTAACCTTAAGTGACATAGTACTGGTGTCCCTGTTTGATGGTGATTGTTGAAGTCATCCCATTGTCAGGGTATTTCTTTGGAGCACTGTTTTCATAAACACAGACAGTATTCATGTACATGTAATGTATGTAGAAAATCGTAACAGATATTCCATTATTTTTGCCTCTTGAAAACTACATCAAAACTTTACACAGTCCATAGATTTGTTCAGGTATCACCATCTCAAACCAGTCATTTGGGTCATAACCTTGGGATGGCAGCCTTTGAAACTTTTTTCTATAAAGGTCCATGGGAAAAACCTTCCAAATTATATGCTGATATGGCTTTTAGTGTATACATGTATGCACCAAAACTGTGAAATCATCTTCCAACAGATCTGCGACTGATAAAATTATTTGAGGCAAATCTTCAAATACTCATATTACGTCAATGTTATTGTTGAAGTGGTTGTGTCTTAATTTTTATGGGTTTCTGGTGTGTCCTGTATTGTTTCATATCATTTGTCGTTTTTAATCAAACTGTTGTGATTTCATGATGTAAACAGTATAAACAGTCCTGACTATTTCATTGTTTGTCAACAAACTATATATATTTCACGGGGAAAATCCTCATAGAGTTTGCTCACATGATAGTTGCTTCAGTAAGTTGAAATATGAAATACAAATTGCGGAAAACATAGCTCTAGTTTACAGCTATTATTCAGCCTTTATAAATGTTGAAAACCAAGTTTATTACCACCTAGAGAGTCCTATTGTAAGAAATAGTATCATTTATTCTGGAGCAACTTTATACAGCTCTACAAAACAACTGTTTTTAACACCCACATTTTAATCCTAATCTGACAAAGGTCTTTAAAAAAGAAAACAAGTGAAATCCACTGTCAGTAAATGCAGTTCGAAGTATAATGCATTTACTATATTTTCATATACTTTTATATGCTAAATAAAGCTGCCACATTTAGTTACACATCCTCTGCTCCAGCTTTACCACAGGTGGAAAGACATGGTCAAATATGTCTTTTCATAATCATATAGTAACATTATATTAACCTTGTAGTAAAGTTACCCAAATTCTTACCTTTGAGGAAGATATCTTGCAACGATTCTCCACTCTGACACAAGACACTCCACAGCTCTTCTTCCTGCAGAGGTCCATTCTGGACTTCCAAGGCATCCTGAATGGACACCGGAATTCCTTCTAACACTGGCATCCTGGAAAAGCACAACCGAATGGAAAAACAGTCAATTTTCACTTACTAGTTAAAGTGGAATGCCTTTACAGTAAATGAGTGAATGGAATTTCCAACACTTGGAGTTTTTAAGTAAACATTTATGCACACTATAAACTACCACAGGAGACTGTAGGATATCATATATGTTGACTTATTGATATCACTGGTATTTTATTACAAATGTCACTGGTGGTGTGTGTGTGTGTGGGGGGGGGGGGGGTAGCTTTTAGTCAAATCAAAACAGGGTTTGACCTAGACATAATAGCAACACAAATGATTTTGTGCTGAACGTATCAACAATTTGGAAAATCTTGAAAACTTAACCTGAAACCAAAACTTACTTCAAGACACTTGTGGACACCCCGGAGAGTCTAATTTAAATGTAATCAAAATTTAATAATTATTATTGATTTCATGGAAGTCACAAAATTGTTTAGTATCCTTCACGTGTCCATGCTGAGCACATCGCCAAAAAGTTTTGAAGTTACTAGGACCTTCTTTCTTGGTGGATCCATGTCAACCCGTCAAGGAAGAAGCTAGGTCATAGCAATTTCAAAAATTTTAGGTATTAATGCTATTTCTATGGGGAGGGAGGAGGGGTGGGGTGGGGTGGTACATTACATGTCTTTTTTTTTGTTTACAAGTTAGGAAAAACAATTACATACTTAATTTGCTTAGTATGAACACATGAAGAATATTGACCTTATTTCAAAATAACTAAAAGGAACATTTGATTTCTTGTTACCGCCAAAACTTACTATTCATATGCATTGATTACTGTAGGCACGAATGAGAATAAGTTCACCTTCTTGTACTATTTTGACCCTCTAGCATGAGGTCAAATGCTATCGCAGGTACCAAGAATTAGAAAAACTTTCTCTCAAAACTTATATATTGTAAATTTGCTGAAAATACCCCTATACCAGTGTATCATAATATGCAAAATTTCACAAAATCTTGACTCTGGTCTAAAAATTTAAAGGCAGTGTATGACCTATAGAGGACACAATATCAGAAACATAGCTATATACATGTAGGTGTATTTCCAGTTTAAGTATTCCAACCATGATAGAGAAATGAAACTAATGGGTGTATCTGTGTTTAAATTTCATATATTGAGTTTCATTCTATTGTTTTATAGTTTCAATTCACACGATATTTAGACATACATTACATCATGGAGCTGGTATGGAAACTAATTATTATTCTTTTTATTGAACATCTCTTGAAATAGGAGAAACAAATTATATAGTCTGATTGCAGACGAAGATATCATTACAGATGTGCATGTACACATAACTTCCCTGTTTGGAATTATGAGATGTAAGTAGACATTCCATGGTTTTTGTACAATTAACCAAATTATTCTAATTTTTGTTTATGAAATTTCTCAATAAGGAACTTGCAATAAATTAAAAACCCTAAATCATATATCATGTTGTCAAATTAAAATTTCTACTCTGAGTCAAACAATTTCTTGGAAAGGAATCCCAAATTTTCGCTGACATCACCAAGGAAAAACTATAATGTACAATAGTCTGCTGTCAATAGTATATACATATCCATGACGATGCCAATGAGATGTCAGCAAAAATTTGGGATTCGCTTCCAAGAAATTTTTTGACTCAGAGAATAAAAATTTTCATTTGATACTATGGACTCTGACTCCATGAACATTCAGTGTTGTATATTTCATATGTGTATTTTATGCTTCTTTCAGTTTTCTGTTCATGTAATTTTGACACAAGTTATTGTGCATATCTGTAATTTTGACAAATTAGTATGTCTATAATTTTGAAAGAAAATATGCACATCTGTAATTTTGACACAAATTGTACGCAAATCTGTAATTTTGACAAAAATTAGAGTGCACATCTGTAATTTTGACACAAATTAGTAGCACATCTGTAATTTTGACACAAGTTAGTATGTACATCTGTAATTTTGATACATCTGTAATTTTGAGTATCCACATCTGTAATTTTGACAAAAATTATTAGCACATCTGTAATTTTGACACAAATTATTAGCACATCTGTAATTTTGACACAAATTATTAGCACATCTGTAATTTTGACACATCTGTAATTTTGACAAATTATATCCACATCTGTAATTTTGACACAAATTATGACACATACATTATATAGCCTGGAAATATAATCCAGTGCATATATGGCATTTCACTGCCTTTGGTAACAGGAGAATGAGACAGTATACATTCCACTGTTCTAGACTTATCTACACATGAAAGCATTTTGTTGACATATGTTAAACTATATGCCCTATTGTAAACATAGAAATATGGGTAACATATGTCACTACATGATGTCTGATTATTTGTTGCTGGTTTATTTTTATTATTCCCTCTTGCTACATAGACAATGACAGAGGTGGCAGTGTCCCCTCTAAAAGAACCAACACGATGCGTCAATGATGAACAACAATTTCATACTAAAACCACACAAAATTTAGTGGGCCCGACTCCTCTTTTCCTACGATGTGATGACTTACAAGAAATTCAATTGTTATCATTTTGACCCCGTCAAAAAATAGACTAAATTGTCTTTTATTAGATGGTACACTGGTGGGGTATTTTCAGCAAATTTAAAATATAGAAGTTTTGAGAGAAAGTTTTTCAAATTCTTGGTACCTGCAATAGCATTTGACTTCATGCTAGAGGGTCAAAATAGAACAAAAAAGTTGACTTATTCTCATTCGCTCACACCTACAGTAAATGCATATGAATAGTAAGTTTTGGCATCCACAAGAAATCAAATGTTTGTTCATTTATTTTTAATAGTATTCTATTTCAAGTACCAAGAATTGAAGAGATATTGATAAACAATACATGACAATAGCCATTCCTGCAGTACAATTGTAAATGAATGAAAATGAATGAATAAAATATACCAATAAATGTATACCTACATTTTAAGGTGTCTATTCAATGTGTGTTGTTGTGTATCAACTCACTACAAAACTAGGTCATGTTTAATACATCCTTGTAAATTAGACCTTTTTAAAAAGCCATTAGATGCCATTATACAGTAAAATCTACCTCAGATTACGAGTTCCCTTGATTTTTTTTTACAACAGTTCCTTTCAAGCATCATTAGAGAAGGTGTTGGAAATGATTTTGACCAGCTTTCCTCCTCTGTTTACTGTCTATGTCCATGACGTAAACATTGTATATTCACAACTTTGAGTAGAAGCAGCAAACCTTTAAATGGCTTTAACATTCATAGAATGCACTGAACCACATTTATGAAGGGGCACATAACAATAGGTAAACACAACAATGCCTTCTTTTTTCAGGTGTGTACTGGTTTTTAATGATTTGGTAAGAAAGGTTGGGGATTTACTGCTATATGTAAAACATTGTACACAATCTGATTTAGTTTGGTAATATGGCCATACATTGTAACATTGTTTTTTGTGCCAAGTTAGGAATAATTGAGCAGTTGATGAGTTACACAATTCATGAGGTATACACCATGTCTCAGCATGTTGCAGTGTAAGAGGCCACCTATTGTTGTTACAACATTGTCTTTTACTCTATTGTTTTCAATGTTAGTATTGTATACATCATTATGTACATGGGTACACTCATAGTCATCTCCACTGTCTATGGTACAATACATCACAGTGTCCAGGCAATCTTTGCCAATCTCTCTCCCAAACATCTTTCTTTGTGTACTTCAGATGAACAGCTCAAGAATGTTTTCTGACTAGGTTAGCTCAGTACTAACAATAGGCTGGCATTATTCACACCTCTCTAGGGATGTGGAAAGCTTTAAAGGGGTATGTTTCCATCCCAGGTCATCCCATTAGTGTAATTGTATCAATAGTGTTGTAAAGATTACATGTCTTCATTGGTTTGTTCTAGACCATCTTTATTCTACAACTCTGTCAAACAACGGTTTCCTCACCTAGATATTAATCCTAATGTGATGTGTGCCTTTCACTTTAATAAAACATGTCTCATACTCAAAATGTTCCCATACGTATCTTAAAGGCCAAGGTTTCAATCCCAGGTTCTCATATTAGTGTTATCTTATAAGGATTACATAGGATTATTCTTTTGTTCTGGACCATCTTTTTCTATAGCTCTGCCAGATAACTGTTTTTCATACCTAGATTTTAATCCTAATGTGAACTGGGCCTTTCACTTTAAGAAAACATGTCATACTCAACATGTTCCCAATATATCTTAAAGGCCAAGGTTTCAGTCCCAGGTTCTCACATTAGTGTTATCTTATCACTGGAACTATAAGGCTTACATACCCTTAGGTCACAGGTATTTTCCTCAGCTGAACGAAGAAAAATATTGGGGTATAACATCTAATTATTTGCCTGATGGTTATATAGACTTGTAACTTTCATCTATGGTAAAGTTTTACTAATTTTGGAGGAAAGAATATGTGTAGTCTTTCACATGTCTTTTGTAACCTGGTACTGGTACCACTTATATAAGTTATAATGTAATGACTTTCACAATCAGAATTATACAAATTTACTCTGATAACTTGCTTCCGACCTAAACTTTGTAGACTTTTCTAGATGGGAAAATATAATGGTATGGGTATATAATGCATGTACTTTTAGTATGATATACCCAAAGTCTACTTTACATCATGTGTTGAATAGTGCTTATTACGCATTATTTGCTATCAACTATACTCCTTTACATGTGTGCTGTCATTTGAACAAAATACACAGATGATTGAATGATGTACAAGTATAGCAATAAATCATACTATAGTGTGTTTTTTGTAAAGAATTCTATCAGTGGAAAATATTAGTAAATCTGAGTAGGTTTTCATATATAACTAAAAGTAAACAGGAGAATACAAGTAAAAGTTGTGTTTTTAAAGTGTTGATTTTAGAAGGTACACTTCAGATTTTAAAAAATTCAGGGTTTTTTGCATCATTCATTTTTGTCTGATTTGAAGAATGTTTACGATATTCTACTTACTAAAATATAATTATCATTAGTGACAGGAAGGGGGGGGGGAGGATGGGACCTTGGAACATTTCATTGGAGCAAACTGAAAGAAAGGTTTGAGTGTACCACACTACCCTGAAAATATCACTGACATTACCATTGTAAAGAAATTGTGTATCTCACAAGTGTAAACCAGTCATAACACTTCAGAGACCGACTTTACACCCTAGGCACAAAACGAGATGTAAGTATTAACTAAGCACTTAATTTAACAGATGAAGAAATTGCAACTCAAGTTGGAAAGTAACCCTCAGCGGCCTGGCAGCATGATTTTATATTAATAAATAACAGTTTGTGTCTAACAGCAGTTCAACTAGATGGCTACAATTCACCTTATCAATTTCTCTTAGCAGGGGTCTAACTTCTACATTTTCAGGACAAATTTCAAATGATTTGCAAAACAAGTACCAATATCACATTCCCCAAGGATTAGGTCATATGTTTACACAGAGTCAAACAATACAGCCAAACAGTGAACTCTTGACAAGTTGACATACGTATCAAGTAATACCTCTCAAGTTGTGATGTAAAAGTGATCCATACAAATAAGTGTCAGCTAGGGTACTGGAAATCGATATGCTTTGGCAAAGCACCGTTTTAAACCACAGCCTCTGCAAGATGCACTATCTTGATTTTTTGATATGTCAGCCACAGAAGTAAAACAAGTGCTGGTTTGGGATGATGTGGCAAAGGAAATACTGTTGTAGCAGTCATGTATATAAAACTTTAAAAGTCATGTAGTGGGGAATTGGAAGAATCAATTGACTCCCCCTTCCAAAAGCCTCCTCCCACAACTCTAGTACATGTAAAAACAATCTTATCAAGTTACATCCTTAGATTTATGCCAATCACTGAAGGCTGTATAGCAACGATGTATGTGTTATAACAGGACATATTTCACCCAATCTCTCTCATATCCCAACTTTATAAATCATGGCATTTTGTAATTTTGGCACACTGAGTAGATGAAATCTGAAAGCCAACACTCAATACTAAGATTCCTAAATTACCATAACAACAGCTAATTGTACCAAAAAGATGAATTTCATCAGAATTCTCCTTCTCTACCTCAGATTCCATGTTACAGAGAGAGAGGGAGAAAAACAGAATTTTCATTTAAGAGACACTAAATGAAGTTGAGTAATAATAGGTATATGAAAAATATACATTATAAGTAGATGTTTTGTATACATACTAGTAGCTACCAATACAGTAAACAGAACACTAGTTTGTGTATAATAGTGCACCTCAACATATTCTACAAATACTACCAATACAGTACTGTACCCCAGTAAACAGAAAGGGGCAATATGGTAAAACTGGCATAGTTTCCAATACATTGTCCGTGTATTTGATGGGGAACCCAGTGAAATGACTGGGAACTCTAGTCTAGTTCCTATACGGTATTGTTACGATTTACACCTTGACATCCAGACTAGAGGAACTCAGGCAGATTTTATGTGCTTCTGTTGAGTACACAGACTACTGTTACAGTATATACTTGTTTACTCCAGGTAAACTGAACTGCAATATCAAAGTTCAAAGTCTTTGTAATCACACTACAACTTAGTACTTGGTAGAGCATGGGAAAAGTTAACACAGTGAAGCCATATTGATCCCCTTTACTTAGAACAAATGAATGTCACACCTGTGTAGCCTAGAATCCAAAGACATTCAATTTCTTAGATGCTTCATGGCTTTCTTTATTACTATAAAACTGGACAGTATTTAAGTCAACATGAATTCCACACTAAACTACTAGAACAGGACAGCATGGATTCCAGGCTATACTGTAGACCAGGACAGTATGGATTCCAGGCTATACTGTAGAACAGGACAGCATGGATTCCAGGCTATACTGTAGAACAGGACAGTATGGATTCCAGGCTATACTGTAGAACAGGACAGTATGGATTCCAGGCTATACTGCACAACACAACAGCATGGATTCCAGGCTATAATGTAGAACAGGACAGTATGGATTCCAGGCTATACTGTAGAATAGGACAGTATGGATTCCATGCTATATTGTAGAACTGGACAGTATGGATTCCAGGCTATATTGTAGAACTGGACAGTATGGATTCCAGGCTATACTGCACAACAGGACAGTATGGATTCCAGACTATATTGTAGAACTGGACAGTATGGATTCCAGGCAGTCCAGAGAGACAGTCCCACTATACAATTGCAGACAGTGGCCAGAATGTAGAACAATGGACTGAAAATATAAAGTATACAATACATTTTTGCATCAGACCTAAGGAGTTAAAGCCATGGTTTGCCATAGTCCCAATGGATGGTAATTAGATATCATTCCCAATAGTTTTCTTCATTCAGCCAAGGAAAATATGAGTGACCTAAGGGGCCTTTGTCACATGAGTCGCTAGACGAGTAGTGACAACCTTTAGGTCATATGTATATTCTGACTGAATGAAGAAAAATATTGGGAATGACATAATTATACCATCGCTAGTAATGGGAAAGTAATGTTTTGACTCATATTTCGAACAAAGCAGAACCAATGTCATACACACACATTGCCATGACAGACATGCGTTGTCATGACGTACATGACCGGAGTATATATTCCATATTTTTTGTTGAACCTGGCTCGTGCATGGTATAATAGTGTCTGTATGGCTCTATCCCTAACATGGACATCATATCATATGATATATGTAACATCAACAACAAATGACCACTGATCTGCAATTGCTCCCACAAATTCCTAGTGATGAGTTTATCTCTGGTACTGTACCAAATACAATACACCATCCTATTACCTAGCTTTGTACCAGATGATAGCTTCACCTGGTATCCTAGCAACAGCTACTGTTATACAGCAGTTTGCTAGGAAACAAAGTTATGTGAAACGGTCAACATATAACTAATCTTTTGACTTCAATAACAAATCATTTGCTACTATAACTAGTATAATTCAAATTCATTTGGTCACCACACTAGCATAAATATAATACACTGCTTCTGAGTTTTTTTCTATTCTTTTCAACCCAAATTTATTTTACTCAACCTGTGATAGTCCAAAAGGTTTTGTTTGGTCTAAATTTGGCCTTATCTTCATCCACCTAGCCACTCTATTGGCTTGCAGTGGATTTGGCATTCAACTTGCTTACAGTTACACCTAGTCCGTTCGTTCGTTCGTTCAAGTTGTTTTGATGGCATTGACAGACTTTTGACAGTGATCACATCTTCCCACACAAGTCTAGTATTGGCTTAGATTTGGTCTTCACCACTCTATATACATGTACATACTATAGTAGTAGTCTGCCATGTACATACATTTCTAATAGTCTGTGTAGTATTAAGTCGACAGGCACGCATTGGCTAAGGAATTGTGACCATCTTCAAATTTCAGATCTCAGTCAATGCAGTCCCACTTTAGGGGATTTGTGGTCAATGCTTGTAAGTTGCATAGCAATCTATTCTGTAGTCATAGATATGTCTGGCATTATTCCTGTTTCGATATGGAATTCACAACACCAAAATGACACAATTGTGCAAGTGACAACTGACCCAAATCTTAATATAGTCTACCCAGATACCATGCTATCTGTTCCAGGCCCGTAGTTTGAATTCAAGCTATACTTGTACTGCACTACATTGAAATATCAGGGGACGCAATATTTCTATATTTCAATTTTAAAAATCCAACACTGATATAAAAAACGCATCCTTTTACCCCAGGGTCATCTAAATGGTTTATTGACACTTGTTGTACAGCTGCTATTTATGGCATTATTGACAGACGTGGTGATGCTCTGACAATAAACAAGATTTTGAGACCAACTAATTTTCATATTGCAATGATAATTATGAATATTGTGTTATGTAACTTGCTTCTATTTAAGAACTGAGGCCTAATAACGCCATGTGACCTAGCATTATTTGATAAATTTGATATAAAATACTCATATTTAATATGTCTATTTACATGAGTCAGGGCCAGGCCACACCCGTTGAGTATAACATCAGCTGTACTGTTCCATTTGGTATACAACAAAAGTAAATATCAAAGTGAGGAATTATGCCATTTAAATGTGTCTCTACTTGTTACACGTTTATTGAATTGTTACGGAATTTGAAACACATAAAATAATTACCACATCACAAAGTAATACCACACAGAAAGCGAAAGTGGCGACGCTGGTTCACACGGGGTCACCATGTTGTGACATTCGTTTTACGGTAAGTGTGGACTGAACTTACCTTTCAAAGTTTTTCCAGCATGTCGTATGATTCTTCCTTTCAATTTGATAATACAGATGGTAAAATTAGAAGCTGATTAAAACGTGGGAAGGCAAAATAATTACATTGCTTGGACACGTTGCAATGTGATAGTGGACTGATACTATTAATGTGTATTACCAGCCGACGACTCCACAATAACTAACGGTTTGATACGTTCCCAACTGCGACCATACCAGCAACACAGGGAAGGATGGATGGATACAGAACAGCGTTATACTTGGTTTAAGCAATATAACAGAATCACAGCTTACATATTTGAAAACCCCTCTTAGGACTGCAATAAGAGGTTTAGGTACATCGCCGAAAACACTATCGTCTATCGAAATGTGGGATGCGGGTTCTGTAAATAACGTTACCACCAGTTATACCATAGAACAATATTTGAAACATCTGCTCCGCAATAACAATGGGGAGTGGGTTCTAGTCCATATCGTGGCTGTATGTGACGACTGCGTTCCCCGTCACACTGTTTATGCTGATCTTTGGACTCGGTGGAAGCAAGAAATACCCCGATCAAATTATTTCTCCACAACAAAACACGTAGTTTACATCAGTAGAGCGCCATAGTAGGCTAGCGTACGTTGAAACTTCGGCAAGACAACAGTATTGGGTCAAATGAATATTTTGGAGGGAGATGCGACGTAGCTACAACATGATAACTGACACTCCTTGATTTAGGAAATAAAAACAATGTAAAAATATATACCCTTTTCACTTAATACATTATTTTCTTCGTAATGATGAGCAATTTTTTTTTAGATTTAAAACTTTCATGCGAAAAATAAATATGTTTTGCAAACCCGTACACCCTGATAAAATATATCGTACAGTCCAAATCTGATTGGACTGATAATTGATTGTCTGTCGTCACTGGAACTTGTGGTTTGACATCTCGCAAGTTCACGCGGATCCCGAGAGTGTAGAGTTAGGGATCGCACTCAACAAAGTTTCTAGTGTGAAACTTTACGTTTATGGTAACTACTAATCTACTTCATTTTATAGTCTTACGATAAGCTAGAATGTTCACTTACGTGTGGAAACTGAGTAATTTCATAGAGTTATGATACGGTAGCTGAGAATCGGATTCGGCCAGTGACCTTTCCTACTTCCGGGTTCTATACATGTAGACCAAATGACGTTGGTAACTGTGTTATTTTATCAGATTATATGCTCAACAGATGATAATAAGTTCGACTTGCGAACTTTTTAAAGGCTGACAAGTTATATATAATGTATCCGAAACGTGTGATACGGAAACTGTGATTTTTTAATAGTCTTACTTCCGTCTTCGATGCAAAATAGTTCATATGCATGTTCTTTGTTTTTTTTTCTACCAGAATTGACCAAAAACTGAAACGACATGAATTTAGGACCAACGTTAGAACCAGAGGTGATACACCACGGATGGCTCAAGAAACAGGGAGGTATGGTGAAAAATTGGCAGAAACGATGGTTTGTACTTGTTGGCGATGAACTGAAGTATTTCACAAAGGACGATGAAAACAAGCAAATGGGTACTATCTACTTAATTGGAAAGAGAGTTACTGTTCACCCTTATAATGCAGATGAACCAAATAAATATCTTTTAGAAATCCTTCCAGGTGAGAAGTTTTTATTTCTCAAGTTTATCTTATGTTTATGACTTTTTGATGTTTTGTGTGTGTGTGTGTGTGTGTGTGTGTGTGTGTGTGTGTGTGTGTGTGTGTGTCTGTGTGTGTTTGTGTGTGTGTGTGTGTGTGTGTGTGTGATAGACTAATGACAAGTATTTCTTTTTATTCAATCATAAGTTTGTATTCATATTTGTTAATTTTATTAAAAATAGGTCCATATGTATAATAGTAGACAAAGAAAATAAAGAAATATACAGAATGAGACTGATGTAAAAAAAAAAAAGTGAATCACATTGAACTTGTTAGTTATAAACATTGACGCCAGTCTTTTGTAACTTTAACATTAGAACACTATATACAATGGTTTGAGATGATAATCAAAACCACAATTTTATGAATAATGTCTTCTCTTTGTTAAGAGATTACCATTGGATCTGACAGCTGGTATAATCATAGACTGTGTAGGGTCTATGGTATAATGACAAAAACATGGCATACACAGAGTAAATCCACTCTTGTTATGCTAATTGGATTTTAGTGTTATGTAACAGTGAAGGAGGAAGTATACATATGAATTGGAGTAGCATTTACTGTGAAAGAACAAATAACAGAGCTACTTACATTTGTAAATTAGAGCTACTGTCAACCACAGCTGCAGCTTTCTGTTTTACTTCCTTGTTGAAAGCATTTCAATGTGAAGTTTGTAGCAGTTCATAGACAGGCCCATAGACAGGCCCATAGACAGGCTAACCATACATCTTTGGCTCACTCTAGGATCTATTGGCTAGCCAATAGTCTTTAGCTAACAAATGTAGTGTTAGATTGACGTGTGTACAAATGCAGGTGTAAAAAAAAATTCATATGTTCAAAAAAAATAGTCAAATACTCAGCAGGGTTCTCCAAAGCCATGAAGAAAATAGATGAGATCTGATGAGTTCTTTGAATAGTAATTAACATAATAATAGATTCTTTTGTTATAGTAATTACCATGTGACTTATATCATTATTTTCAACAGCAATATTGAGCAATTATGATAAGATTGTCATAAATTGTCCAAGAATATTTTTTAAAAGACTCTTGTTATTGTTATTGGTAACTGCATTTGTTGGTATTTCTATTACTGTAACAAAAGTACTGCCTAATGATTTAGATGAAGAGTAACTCCAAATTACAAACAGTTTTTAACACCAAAAAATTGTCAAAAATGAAACAAGGAAGTGTATATGTTGTAATACATGGTATATTTGTACATACTAGTATGGCTACATGTATTCATATATGTCATAACACACAATAGTTATCAATACAGGTGAAGGTCAAATGTCACATAACATAAATAAGGTTATCTCATACATGTTGTATTTGCTTGTATACAGGTGAGGGTGAGCATAAGATAACCTCCAATCATGATAGCTATATACTTTGGGCAACTACTCAACCTGAGAGAGATGAATGGGTTCGGATGATTCGTAGAGTTATGTACAGACACATAGGTGGAGGTAGGTAATCAAGAGGAGGGAGAATAGTAGGAGATGGGGGGGGGGGGAGTCATTCAGTCAGAACCCTCACACATACTATAACAGGACCACATACTTCACCAAGTGGAATGAGATCTTCAGGACGTCACAACAGTTGTCTGAGAATACTCGCAGGTTTGAAATGAAGATGAATACCACATGATCAATATATGTGTCTGAGGTTTCCAGTCACGCATTCATAAACAACACATGACTTCACACTCCTGAAGAAGACCCGAGGACACGGGTTGAAAGCTAGGATTTATCCAAGTCTTTTGGTGCAGTACAAAGTTTTAATATGTAACAATTCACCTGCACGGATGAGTCTTCTTTGTAATACAAGGGTTTAACTTAGTGTTTTTGCTGTTTTGGGGAAACCACAGTAACAAGGGGAGAAAGGGGTAAATATGGCAGTGTTTCCTCATAGAGTCTATGATGATTATGTTTGAGAACCCACATGACATGGGAACCCCAGTAGATTTTACCAACTTCCTGCCCTTAGCAAAAACACTGGTTTAACAACAGTACCCCACAACTAGGTATAATATGTACCGGTAGTATCAAGTTGTCATTGTGTGTATCCGATATCTGAACAGTAAGAGTCAGTGCAAAGTCACAGTATTCTGTTCTATTCAGGACAAAGTGTGTCAGGAAGTACAACTTCAACAGGGAAAAAACAACAGGATAATGTTAAGGTCAGGACCTGATGTAACCTAGCTCACTCAAAGGATGTACAACAGTATCAGTAAGGACACAAGGTCATAATGCTTATAATAAATCATATCTTAATAGTTGAGATTAAATCTAGAATCTGTCTATTCTCAGCTGCAAATGAAGTATTAGGGACAACTGCATGATGTCACACAAGCTGACATCATGCAATTGTCCCAATATGAGACTAGTCTCATATTGTCTTCCAATGTGAATCTGATACTGAATCTGAGACTAACTTTATACTCTTTATCAAAGTTTAATTCACCATTGAGTTCCTGTAGTCGTAATTACACCACTAGAGGGCAGTCTTTATCAAAAGGTCTATTTCCTGCTCTGTTGCCTGCCAATCAAATCATGATATGACTTTGATATTATGTTTTTTCAGGTGTATTCGGACAATCTTTGATTGATATTATCACAAGTGAAAGTACGGGTACTTCAAGTACAAAGAAAATCCCTACAATTGTTGAACAATGCGTCTCCTTCATCAGAGAAAATGGTCTACAAGAAGAAGGAATTTTCAGGTACAAATCTCAGTAGATTTCTGTACATCACATTTGACATATAAAATGACATGTAGTTGGTTTCAAGAGTTGAGTATATTACAATATAGCTCCCGTCATACATACTACCAAAAAGTGACATAACAAATATTATAAAGGAAACACAAATGTCGACAGAAAACTAGGTAAAGAACACATTTTTTACACAGATTTTACTTTCTACATAAAAAAGGCAAATATGGGGAAGATATCATCCAAAATGAAAATACAGGCCTATAACATATCATGGCCACTTATTATGTGTATAAAGAGCTCTCCTAAATGACTTCTTGAAGAAACTAAACATTAATTAACATGATAATGTAACCCTTTGTTATGTTAATATATGCAAAATAGACTTAATTGGAACACTGGTATGATGATGCATTGATGGAATGAACTCATCTACATCTGTTGTCATGGTAACTCTATTTCTTCCCTAGGCTGGCAGGAAGAGCAGCCTTGGTGAAAAAGTTACAAGAACAGTTTGATACTGGACAGAAACCTGATTTCAAGGCCTTAAATGTTGATGTACACAGCGTGGCTTCATTACTTAAACTCTATCTACGTAGTCTTCCAGAGCCTGTCATACCGTTGGACAATTATCCAATGATTTTGGACACTCTCCGCAAGTTGCACAAAAATGAAGCTGGCGGGCGTGAAGAGATGATACGTCAGTTAGCATATTTACCACGTGTCAATCACAGTTTGTTGAAGTTCTTGTCTGAGTTTCTTCATGATGTACAGAAATATGAAAGTCAAAACAAAATGGGATTAAGAAATCTAGCGACTGTCTTTGGACCGAATATTTTCCGTGCCAAAGAAGAGGATTCCAAGGCTTTGATGGAGAATGCTAATCTAAGTCATCAACTTATGTTACTTTTAATTGAGGATTGGCAGGGAATGTTTCCAGACAACGACCAAATAAATTTTTCTACATGTGCCAAAGAATCTCCAAAGGAACCACAGTCAGAGCTAATGAAAGTCAGAGTGTTGCCGGAAAGACCCCAACCACCAAAACCACCTAGTGTCTCAAAAATAGATCTTCTAACTGCTGATGACTTCCTGACCTCTGACACGCTACCAGCTGTCAACAATTCAGATATCTTGCAGCCAATTGTCTCAAAGCCACCCGGGGCAGTTGTTGGGGAGCTTATTCCTCTTGATGACAGTGGTCCATCTGTGTCAATTCCTCCTCCAGATGTAACAAGTCCAGTCATAGCAGGGTTTGACGTCAATGGTGACATTGCCAAGAAAACTGATGAAGAACCAGTGGCACCAAAAAAGAGGACGACCCCGTTGGTGCCATCACGGCCAGCACCAATACCGCCAGTACGACCTACTCAACCACCTAAAATACCAAACAGACCAACAGACAACACTCCCATTGATCTGACTTTGTCTTATTCATTCTTACAAACACAAGTACAGGCCTTGAAAGCAGAAATGATCAAACAGAAGGAAGAATACGAAGCCAAGTTGATGAAACAACAAAAAGATTTTGATAAACTACACATAATGCTGAAGAATGAGGTAATATGCTGTGATTTTATTGTGATATTTGGTAATGACATTATGATATGATGTTATGGCATGATGATATAATGTTATGGCATGATGATATAATGTTATTACATGATATAAGGTTATGGTATCATATAAGGTTATAGCATGATGATATTAGGTGATAGCATGATGATACAAAGTTATTACATGATATAAGGTTAAGATGTTGTGATATCAAGTTATGACATGGTGATATGTTATTGAATGATGACATAATGTTATTGCCTGATATAAGGTTATTACATGATGATATGTTATATATAACATGATATAAAATTGTGATATAAGGATGTATGTGAAGGATATATGCATGGGTATTACATAAGGTATTGACATGTACACCAGTGATTATTTGCAGTGACTCAATGTAACATCCTTAGTTACATGACAGTTGTACACCTTATAACATAATTTATGACATACAGGTATTATATGGAGATTATGACATGTTATGACATGTATAATAATAACAATAATGTTAATTTACAATGCACCTTTTCTCCTTAGAGCTCAAGGGGCTCAGAATTATTACCCCTGGTACACATCAATGGTGACACAACGACCATTTTACTTCCTCAACTCCCTGGGGAGCATACAATCCATTGCAGCCTTTATATGGGCATAGGATTAAAAAATTCACATTGCAATCTCTATCCTAGGCCTAACTAAAAGAATTTAGTTTTTATCCTACAATGAACCAGCGATCTCCCCCCCCCCCCACCCCCAAATTAAAGGTGACATAATCAACAGTTAAACATTCTGCATCTTTTTCTATAACAGGCCAAAGGAAGGGTCCAGGCAGAAGAAAGAAATCAGCAGCTGTTGAAAGATTTAGATTTATTTTGTAAGAAATATGACACATGAAAATCACATTTCAAGAACAACTCTGAAGATAAGAGATATTTGAGAATGTTCACACTACTTTCAAATATAGCAGCATGACATTTTTGTATCAGTTAGCATCGTTATCGTACGGCAGCTACTAAAACTATGTTCTACAAAGCTTTACAACTCCTAAAACTGAGAAAAGTAGAACTCAAGCATTAGAATCTTGTAAAATAGACAATCTTTTCATGGCATTCAGCAGTATTTTCCAGGAAAGCCTGTAAAAATTGAGAGAACAAAATTTGGAAAAATATTGTGCTTCTAAATTTGTACGATTACGGGTCAGTTTTGTAGAGTTGACCTTTGACCTTACTGATGAAATGTCAAATATATAAATATATAATAATAATTTTGATAATCCCACATTTTATAATCTATGTTATGATAATACATGATAGAATCATTTCATATCTGACATGATCGATCAATCAATCAATCAAAAGAATTTATATAGCACCAAAATACAATATGGTGCTCAACAGGAATAATAGTACATCATTGTAAAAAGTTAGAAAGTTCTTGCAAACAGATGTGTCTTGATGTCCTTCTTGAATTTATTGACAGTTGGTAAAGAACGAAGTTCAAGTGGTGTACTGTTCTATAAGACTGATGCTGCTCGCAAGAACGGACACTCACCATATGACTTTGTAAACAGCGGGGTACATGAAGTAGACTTTTGTTATTTGAGCGAAGTGAACGAGTTGCGTGTTTACTGTTAATGAAGTCAGCGATGTAACCATATGTATGGTTCATATGCTATATATTATGAGTACATTGTCGTGAATAAATGAACAGGAAATCATGTCATAAAATGACAGTCCAATATTCACATTAGATATATGTTGTATAATCTGAAAGAAACACTAATTGGTTTAAATTTAAAAACCTGACAATGTTTTCTGGTGGGATTTTGGTACCACTGAGGTCACATCAAGTTCATAGATTTAGAGAGAATGAGGTGAAAAGAGTAAGAAGAGTCTGCACGTCTGGTAGCAATTCAAGTAGAAAGCCAAGATAAAATTGTTGTCTAAATTAAAAATCCAAAATAAATACCAAATCCTCATCCATACGACCACTTTAACTACAGTAGAATATTATTTACAATATTGGAAATTTCTGAAGTAGTAGTAGCAGACTTCAAGAAGATATGAACATTATGATAACCAATTATGTAACTCTCCTTTTATGTGTTTGGCACTTTGACCAAAATATTAATAATGTTTGTAGATCAAAGCAGTTCAACTTGAGAAGGGACTTTGAACATTCGATCTGTTGTGGTTGACAGTCCTTAGTGGAATGACGCATTCAATAGTTATAGCTGACCTCTAGGTGGCAGTATTTTACCCTTAGAAAATCAAAGTAAATTGGAAAACTACTTCAACATTAGGTGTTATAGGTTGTTATTGGCCTGCCTATGAAATCTCTCATCATCATTTCTAGGTCTACTGAGCTTAGGATGCCTAGTCTCATTCTGATAGTATAGTTTCCTATATGCCGTTACGATTACTACAATCATCTCCACCCAAAGAGATCATTGAGAATGTCAACAGGTATATAGGAAATAGACTACATTAAGACAAAGTTACATGTCTAAAATAAACAGCCCAGTTGACCAATTAATATGTCTTCAAGACAAACCCATTTGGCACCATTATGTTGTAGCTTCACTTCTAACATTCATCATTGTATGTGTTGAATGCTGTGACTGCGTCAGTGTATAACACTGAAAAAAACGAACTATGTCATCGTCAAAAAAGGATGGATGTTTTTAGGGATATTCCATTCACACAAGAGGGTGGTATAGGGTGGGATGTGTTGCTATGCAAAGGGAATGGATTTTGCGATGCAAAAGTCCACAATCCATCAGTACTTTTACTGAAACTTACAAGTTCAAATCATTTAGTTTTGATACAAAAATTTGTAGTCAATATTTGTAACTCATATGAATTCATTTTTTAGAAAATATTGATCATACAATATTTTTGTAGTCATAGTTGATAATTTTCATATGAACTTATTTTTGGAAAATTTTGATAAACTGTACCAAATATTAGACTTACAACTGATTTTGAGGATTGTTACATATTTCTACTGTTATGAATAGATATTGATAATTTTGCACTTTTATATTTACAAATATTTTTGTATGTAAATGTTGTAAAATGCTGAAATACATAATTATGGACTACAATTAGTGAATATATAACAACTGCGTAGTCTCCTCATTAGGGACTAAAAATAAGAGCTGCCCAAGTTCTTGGCATATATATATATACTAACAAAACTGTTGTATAGGATGGGATGGATGTTGACCTTTGCCTTAAAGGCCCAGTTTGTATTAGGGTTAAAATTTAGGTTTGAAGAACCAGATGTTGGAGAAACGTCTATGGGTAAACAGCTGTCTGGTAGAAGTACCGGGCTCTGATCATGACTGTAAGTAATCGTCATGGCGCCAATGATACGATGACACTAATATGAGAACCTGGTATTCAATCGTGGGTCTTTAAGCTAGTTTCTAATCTTACGAACAAAAATTACTGAGTTTTCATTTCTGAGTTTGCAGCTCTTTGGGCAGAGTGGTAAGGTCAGCAAGCATCCAGACCATTTCAGATACTATCTAGAATGTACTTTGTAAACAAGGAATGAATTGTGTAAAATATTGAAGGATAGTATGGGTCCGAGTGACAAACCAGACATTTGAACTGCTTTCATGTGTCGTCACTTTAGAAATGTTGATAAGTTAATAATATATAGTCTTGTTAGAGGACCTAGTGTACTTGGAATGTTGGTAAACAAATGCCAAGAATGGCAATACCTCTGCTGGCAAGCCCTCAACAGTGCCTTTGATGCCATGTGAACTGTGGTTGCTATTAGAGTGAGTAGAATTGCCTTGAGTGTGACACACATCAGACTAGATAACATACCAACGTCACAATACTACTTTTGAAGAAAAAAATACAATGCACCACACCTGTTGCAGCCTGATGAAGTCTTCGCTTCAAATATAACAAGGTTGATGATAGGTTGATGACCAGGTGGTATACCGTATAGATTTGTAACTGCATGTTTTTACTGTGTGACTTTCATAAATCTGTATTCAACATCAGTGCTGTATAACAATGCAAATATCAGTTCTAGTCTCTCTTAGATGTAAAGTATACATTGTAGAACATATAATGTTTTCATGTAAGCTATATATATATGCAATAAACAGTAAAACTTATTTCCATAGTTTTAGTCTCAATGTTGTTTTGTTTATGCAAACAAGGTAGACAAACAAATGATGTTTAAGTGGCCATATGGTTTAATATTGGGCTATTTATCTGGGAATTTTAATTGATAAAACAACTCTGTTTTTCTAATTGGAAATACAATGTGAATGAAAATATATCAAGTCCATGTTTGTAACTCAATAAATAGTAAAACACTGAAAACTGTGTATAATGTTTGTTATTGTATGTGCAATAACAAACTTTTTACACTTTTTAGCAATTTATTGAGTTACAAACAAGGACTTGATGTATGTTTTATCACATTGTATTTCCAATTAGAAAAGTATATTAAGGTTGTTCTATAAATATGAATAAAAAGTAAATACCTATTTTGTCATCCATACAGCAATGAAGTTATAAAATAAGGAACATCTAAGCATACAGATCAGACAATTGAAGGTAAAATATACTGCGTAAGGCTGGATTGGTTGGACAGACAGACTATTCCTATGTCACATTTGTGCCAAGTTTGCACAAACTTGACTTGTACATGTCATATAGGGACAGACAGAAACTATTCCTACAGCCCCTTTGTGACTTTGTGGCTAATATACACACAACACCAATGTTCACTTTCAGGACACAGACAGACGACCCTACCCCCCCCCCTCTCCACACACACACACATGAGTATGTCACCTTTGTGCAAAGTTTGCATGACCTTGACTTCTACCTGTCATAGATAGGACTGAACACAGATGATTGGACAGACAGAAATCATTCCTACATGCTCTGGACTTCATCTGTTGAGGGGCTAAGGCAAAAATAAACAAGACTTCAGAAATTGGGTAGGTAGGTTGAAATTTTATTTTAATGGGGGGGGGGGGGGGGAGAAATTGCTTTAACTCTAAGACAAGATGGTCCTTGGTCACAATACTTCTGTGATACTTTAATGAGGTGTAAAACAAGAAATGGAAGACAATTATATGTGAAGAAGACCAATACTACAATTTGCCGACTGGTATTTCCGGAATAGGATTTTAAAAAAAAATTCATGCCCACTTGCCCAAGGATACCTATGGCAACACAATTTGCACAGAAATAGAAGTAAATTCTCACTAGTTTTTGGCCATTGGATGTAAAAATATTTAGGGTTGGTGGCTTAAACTAGGGTCGGTCGGGTTATTGGAAGTACACAATTTTTTTTATTTGGCCTAATAACAACACAACACCAAAGTTCACTTTCAGGGAAACCATTTTATTTTATTTTGTCAACATATTTTGTACATTCTCCTATCTAATATTCAAGAATCTTCAAAAAAAATTCTATGAAACAAAAAGAGAAAAAATGTTCTTGTCACAAAATTGTTACTACTTAATTTTTCTGCATTTTTCATTTTTCATGTGTTTTTGTGTTTTTTTTACAAATGACAAACACTTCCATTGTGAATGTAGAGTTCTGCTAAATGACAAATTTGACAACAATTGAAGTCTGTGCCATATTTCTATTACTACTTGCTTGCCTTGCTGAACTCCTCGTAGGGATCTCATCAAAATTGTTTTCTGTCATAAATTGTGTTAACAGGGAACAACTTAGACTGTAAGGTGCACTGTGTCGCTCCGCCATCACCAATCTCCTCTACTTTGTGAAAAGGTTTGACCAATGTGTGAGGGCGCCCCATCATGGCATACCTTACAGACTAGGATCAACTGAGTCCCAAATAATGTAATTGTCTTTAGCAACAAGTCTTTCTGTTGGCCCTTCTTTAGTAGATTACAAGTCGTATGTATTTCTTGAAATTATATATCGTACACATTTGAAGATTGCCATCTCAAACATGTAGGGGTAGGGTAGGGCTTAGACTGTATGATACATCATGTCGTTCCGCCCTTACTGGCCTCCTCCTCTGGGAGAGGTTGACTGATGTGTGAGGGCACCCTGTCACAGCGTATCTTACTGACTACGCAGGGCTAAACTTAACAGAACAGTGAACACAATCACATGCTATGAAGAAAACTTGTACTGAATGGCATAAACCAATTACATAGGATCGATGTTTGTAAACTGATCAATGTTTCAGTGTCACTATCTTTAGGGGAAAAATAAAGAAGGAACCAATTTCTTCTCCACAATTCTACAATTGAGGTTAATTTATGTGTAAATACACTAAATGTTACAGTCAAGGCAAGCTATAAGTGATACAACATGGTTGACTGTGGAACAAATGCCATGGCAACTACTTATTTGCATACAGTCAGCTGATTAGGAGAAGTAAATATTACACAAATTAAATCCATGACAAAAAGAGTAAAGTCTATCCATACAGAGTTGTGAAGTAAATTGTCTTTATAGCCCAGACATTTATCTGGCTTGGCTGTGTTGTCAACCAGAACTGTCCAGCCTGTACTTTGCACCAGAGTGCCAGCCACGTCTCTGTGCTAGGTAGAACTATAACCATCATGTTGACCCAGACAGGGACAATTTGGCAGCTTCTCAAAGTCCTACAGGTAAATAATTTGGGCATAGAAAGGTGGGAACAGCAGACACTGTAATTGTTCATGTGATTTAACATTTACTGAAAATGAAGAAAAATTGTTTTGCCGGGATCTAATTTTCCTAGTTTTGTAAGTTATGAGAGGTAAATATACAAAGTATTTTCTCTCGAATTTTTTCAGCAGAAAAAAAACAGCAAAAAAAAAGTTTGAATCTCAATATCAATGCAGTAGTTCATTCACAGGACATTAGGCCTGTACACAGGGTTTCTTTATACAGCGCCCTCAATGTTGAACTGTGGCATATGATTAAAACGGATGCCCACAACAAACCTGACAACCTCTAGGTGAATGTGCCCCTGTATACCACAGATGGTGGTTTCCCACGTCCAAAATCTACCAGTGTCTAAAAAAGGCTCTAAAATATCAGGGAAGCTAATATAATACATACAGAATAACAACTTAGTTGTATCAAGTAATCCACTACAGGACAACTGTATAATTTAAATTTTTTTTAAAAATCTGTTTGCATTTTATGTCCTCACAGGACTCCAAGATAGGCAACAAATTTCAATTTGTATCAGCATATTATCTACTCTGTACACCCCTTATTTCTATAATAGTATGTCTCATACTGGCGCAAACAAAAAGGAATGATCTACAATGTACAAACTATGGGGGTGGTCAGGTATACATCGCTGCTCTGTTGTGGTGAATATTCTATGCATATTTTGTCATCACATCCATTTCCAAATTTGTGATGTTACAATTTGAGAACTGTTCCATAAAACAGTGTTAGAAAGTATTGTTTTCTTTGTTACAAACTCCTACCTGTACTAGATAGGACAAATGGCTGAAAAATGAAGAAATAAAAATTAAAATCTGTACACATAACTTACAAGGATGCATTGACTAAATTTGATGTCTAATTTCAAGTAAAATTGTGACAAACTTTATCCACTTCTCAACAGGGTAATATTCTCTCTAGAAACATGTCTAAAGCACTACTAAACTGAGC
Source organism: Glandiceps talaboti (assembly GCF_964340395.1). Taxonomy (NCBI): domain Eukaryota; kingdom Metazoa; phylum Hemichordata; class Enteropneusta; family Spengelidae; genus Glandiceps; species Glandiceps talaboti. The sequence goes on from NC_135570.1 coordinate 10,800,641, forward strand.
TGGGAATACAAATCAAGATCATGTGAGAGACTACACTTTGCATTCAAAACTTTGATGGTGCCAACATATACATACAAGTTGCATACATTTACTTTTTTCACTATGTCCCCCAAACCCAAAAAGTATCAAACATATGTCTTCATCTCAACAGCATTTTTCTGACCCATACTATAACCTGTATATGTAGCAAACACAGATCCCATATTTTTCTGAGCAAATTGTACCCATCCCCTATGTGATCAACTGAGACATCATATTGTTGTGAAGACTTCATCTCCAGGCCACTAAAATCACCCTAAGAGGTGGCAAAGGTATACATTTTCCATTCCTACTCCCACATTACACCAATTTCTACAAGTGGTAAACATAGGCAGTAAAATAGCCTTATGGATGAGGATTTGATATTTTTGGGGGATTTTTAAGTTATAAAACAATTTTATCATGGCTTCCTACTAAATTAATGTGACACAACATAAACCAAGTCTGTGTTTGTATCTCAATAAAGTGCAAATAGCTAAAAAAAAAATATGTAAAAAGTTTGTACTTACAATAACAAATACTTTACATCTTTTATTGATCTTTTGCAATTTATTGAGTTACAAACGACTTGGTCTATGTTATTTGATATTTATTTTTCAAGTAGGAAGCCATGACAAAATTGTTTTATAAATGAAAAATCCAAAATGAATACCCAATCCTCGTTCACATTTAATTTTGAAGTGTTTTTCAAATCACTAAAACCATTTCTAAATGTAACAAACACACATATCCATGTTTTCAGCATTACCACTAAAACTACATTCATTGTTGTAACGAATGGTAAACATATTAAAGTATTCTTTTTCGCAGTCATTCATTAGCCTATATCTGGTAACCCTCCCTACAAGTGGCAAACATAAGCATTTTATTTTTAGAGTTCCCCAAATGCTAAAACCATTCATTCAATCAATAGGAGGATACTTGGCAGCAAAATTAACATGCAAATAAATTTGTTTATTTTGTAACTTACCACAGATATTAAATAGCTGAATAGAATCACTGAATTTTTCCGAAACTCCTAAATCAATTCTTAATGAGACTTTTTTCATAACTTTCGGCCAAATTTAGCTGCCAAGGAATTCTCAATTTTGAACAGTGTCTAGATTAGTTCCAGAGATCATTTTAGTTGGATTCAATAGAAAATTACTGAAGACAAATTTTAGAGCTAAAAAAGAGAGGGCCGAAATGTAGAAATGTAAAGTTTTAAATTCAACCTCATTGGGAGCAAGTTCTTGTCATTTTATATCAAACTTGTATCTATCTCTTCAAGTTCTAGTCTCCCCACGAAGTATGTATTCTCTGTAGTTGGACTGATATTAGTTTATTCAACAATCTTAAAGAGTTGTCTAAACTCAGAGGACAAATATTATGTTTCTATTTGATCACCAACAGAAAAAGTCTGCGTTGAATATTTTGGTTTTTATAATTTCAAATGTACAATATAACTACTGGTTATATCCTTCCATAATTGAAATGTTTGAACTTTTAACCGAATTTTGTCAAAGGTCAGTGATTTTTCATGTTACAAGTAATCATTTGGTCAAAACCCTTTGCCTGTACACAAATATTTCATGAAATGAATGATTTTTTCAAATGAAATTAAAAAAATACATAGCCAGACTGATCACTCAGTTGAAGGTGACACTAAATATAGCCTACATGTCAGGTATGAGAGCGCCCTCAATGACTGCATCCTATATTCTAAATCCCAACAATTTACAAATGAAACCCGAGACACAAAAATTCTTGTCAAACAACATTCTTGTCATAGTACTTGATCAAGTACAATTACTTGGTTATGAGACTGTAAAATAGTCACTGTAAGGACTCCATATTCCAAACATGCTGACTGCTACTAAGGTCTGCCTTTTACAGTCGAATTCAAAAGGGGGAGGTAACTCAAATGTTAACCCTGATTTTGATAATAATGTTATGTGAATAAGTGTCTAATGATGAAAAGGCGGCAGCTATGGTCAAATTTTCAGCCACCACAATTACTTTGTGTGTGTGTGTGCGTGATACCATTTCAGCCACCAAATAAACTATGTGTTTGTACAGATGAAACCATTTGAAAAGAAGTCTTAGTTTCATAATAATCTCCACTTTTCTAGAGCTCCAGTAAATCATACAATGAAAGAAAGCACCAGAGTTTTCATCGTTTGCATTTTGTTGACTAACTACTGTATTCTCTACTAAGTACACAGGACATTAAAAAAAACCCCACACTAAGTTTTACAAAATCCATTATCTTTCACTAACAGTACTGTTTACAATTTACACTGCGACACAGCCGCTCAAATCAAGCGTCAAAATAATACTAATAAAAAAAATTTGTTCTCCTTGGGAGTCACGGCAATGATATGATTGGTTGATCACCTCAAATTTCTGATTGCACAAATGTTTTACAAATAGACCTATAAAGTCCTGTCACATAGGGAGTCATACGAATAGATCTATAATGTCTAGTCACATAGGGAGTCAAGACAGGAATATGAGAAATATGACTTACTTAGGTAGATGGGTATCGCTATTGCTGACTGAGAAAGATGACTTACCTAGGGGGGTTGGGTGTTGAGAAGGTGAATTCTATTGGTCAGCTGACTGAGAAAGATTAATCTAATAGGGGGTTCAGTATCACAAAGATGAATTTGATTGGTCAATCAACTATCAAAGACTGCATATCGATTGCAGAGACTACCTAAGAACGTGATTTAAGTGATGGAATGTGACAACACCTGCTTAGCTTGGTAAATAAAAAACACATACAGCAGCAGTATATAGACCACCTCATTATCATGATTATGATAAAATGACTTGTACACAGAGATGCAGTATAAGGTTCCCTGACAGTTCCTACAAGAAATGTTACATAATTTTGTGTTTCATGTGAGACCTCCTAGAGAGAGAGAGAAAGAGAAAGAGAGAGAGAGAGAAAGAGAAAGAGAGAGAAAGAGAGAGAGAGAGAGAGAGAAAGAGAAAGAGAGAGAGAGAGAGAGAGAGAGAGAAAGAGAGAGAGAGAGAGAGAGAGAGAGAGGAGAGAGAGAGAGAGAGAGAGAGAGAGAGAGAAAGAGAGGAAGAGAGAGAGAGAGAGAGAGAGAGAGGAAGAGAGAGAGAGAGAGAGAGAGAGAGAGGAAGAGAGAGAGAGAGAGAGAGAGAGAGAAAGAGAGAGAGAGAGAGAGAGAGAGAGAGAGAGAGAGAGAGAGAGAGAGAAAGAGAGAGACAGACGATTGCTGCTAGAAGTTTATACAAGTGCTCTTAACAAATGATATGCACATTTTTTCACATACCGCTACGTGTTTAAAAGTAAACTGTATTTTTTCAAAGCCTCCCACTAAAAGTTTGAGGTACCTACAAAGAATGCTGTTATGTTTTCAAATCTTTTGATATCTGACCTAGTTTCAGAAATGCTGTCACACTGTATAAGCTTGAGTAAAATCCTCAGGCTAAAAATATTTTACGCAAAAAATGTAAATCTGAAAATTAATTTCTTAAACTGTGCCTAGAAGGATACAAAATCACAAAAGGCATACCAGGAAGACGTTACAAAATATTGGACACTTTGTTTAATAATACATATTTCTGATAGGTGCAAACACTGCAAAGGTCTCACATGAACACAGCGATTACTTGATAAGTTGCTTGGATAACAAATTCCGAACAACAGCTGTTGCTAGGATACCAAATCCTAATCTTCATCTTCATTTGTTATCTCTAGTTGCAGTCAAAGTTTGTTTGTTTGTGCTTTGTTATCTTCTACAATTGGAAGCTGCACCACGCCCATCATGATCCATATCTGCATCTGACAACAAACAAACAAGTAAATAAACACACAAACAAACAAGTGGACTCAAAACAGAGAGACAGAGAGCATTCTAATGAGCCTGTAAATGGGACTCATATCCTTGGAAATAAAGAAAGAAAGAAACACACAATGCTTACCTTGATTATTTGTTGACAAATGTGGAGGTATTGTATGGGGCTTTCCAAAATTTAATACCTCCTTATAAATTAAGTCTGAAATTGAACAAGAATTAAAATGTCAGCTGAGTGTAATGTATTGATTAATTTTGATATAATTTCTGGACCTTATTCCTCAATTTTACAGTTACATTTAAAAAATATGAAACTTAACTATATTTTTCAATCTTTTATTCATGGTTCTGAGATCAAGCAAAGCTGTTTATATAGCAAGGATAAAATTCTTACATCATTTCAGAAATGGCAACATTCTATATTTTTCATTCCTGTCTAACCTAACTTGCAATTTTACATTATGTTTTCTCTTTTTATCATATACAAGTAGGGTAGGGGTGGTGATAGGGTAGTATGGGTACTTATACACTGGTCATCATTACACTGGGGAGGGTGGAAGAAGAGGGGAGGGGCACAAGATACTACAGGTATTTGTGCATTGTATTCCACTCTCTTCATCATTACACGGGTGGGGGGTTAAGAGGAAGGGAGGGGGGACATGGCAGTATGAGTACTCTTGCACTGATCATTGTTACACTATAGGAGGGGTGGGGCAGTGTAAGGGGGGAACTGGTTGGTAGGAGCATTCACCTTTCATCATTACATGATGGGGTAGAGGGGGCAGGAAAGTTCATCATTGCACTGAGGGGTTGGTGCTTATTAAGACAGTAGAGAGGACAGGGTAGTATGGATACTCACTGTTTATCACTACACTAAGAGGTGGGTGTTTATTAAGATCTAGCTAGGGGGAGGTATCATCACTCACCTTTCCATTGTGCTACTGTGTGTTCTCTTTCATCTATACATGTAGGGGTAGGTCTTCAAGACAGGAGAGGGGATAGGGTAGTTTATCACTACACTAAGGGGCTGGGTGCTTATGAAGATCTAGCTAGGGGGTGGTATCAGCACTCACCTTTCCATTGTTCTACTGTGTGTTCTCTTTCATCTATACTGTGATCATATGGTAAAGGAGGTGGCTACAAAACAACAAAAATAACAATTCATACACTGTAGTTGGCAATGCCACCATGTACGTATTGGGCACTCTCAAAACAACAACAATATTACATAAGATTTAAAAAGAAATCCCGCAAAGTACACTCCATTGGATTTTAATCAGATCGGCTTTAGCCCAGAGACTTTCCACTGACGTTGTAATCTAGTGAGCCAGTGATGTAGGATTACTACATTAGAAAGTCAATAGCACGTCTACTGGCCTAAGCTTCTCTACATAATCACAGGTTTTGTTTTCCACTACTCAAGACATCCCTGTAAATTACAATGGTACTGACTCTCAACTTACCCCTTCCACCTCACTTGGATCATACCATACATGGATATAGGGGTGTTGGAGTGCATCATCCACTGATATCCTTTCCTCTGGGTCTATAACTAACATTTTGGATAGTAAACCCCTAGCATGGCTTGCTGTAATACAAGAAATACATAAATTTTATTTATCATGTCATTCATTCATTTGGTACTTGTGTTAATCTTCAAATGTTTCCTGTCAATGTTAAAATGTATACATACGTACATCACACACACACACACACACACACACACACACACACACACACACACACACACACACACACACACACACACACACACACACACACATACACACACATACACACACACACATACATACATACATACATACATACACACATACATACACACACATACATATACATGCATGAAAGCATGTATACACACATACATTCACATATACATACACATACACATACTCATACACATACACATACACATACATACATACACATACACACACACACACACACATACATACATACACATACACATACATACACGCTGCACACACATTCATGTCCATAAAAACTATACAAGAACACTGCTACCATTACATGTTGCACTGTGCATCAATCTAATGACTATTATATATATCAAACATCAATAAAAAGGATTACCAGTAATTTCTATTGTACAATTTATCTGTAGATCATTAAGATTTTTGTTTAAGACTAGATGAAATAGACGAGAGTAATCTGACAAAAAATGGTTCTCTTGGACACTAGACCACTGGATTTTCAGACCACTGGATTTTCTTACCCTGTACACCAACATAATAAAGACACAGTGTCACACTGCAGGAAATATCACAATATGAACAAGTCTTCAAGACTTACCTTTAAGTTTATTGAGTTCAGTATTCTCTGCAGGAAACAGAACTTCAGGGAATAGCTTTTCAAAGGAATAGCCTCCATATTTAGGGCGGTTTTCCACATAATTCCTGACAGTAGGTTGAAGTCTTTTCATGAACTCCTGTGATGGTGTTCCTAGCTGTTCAATGATCTTATTCCATTGATCAATGTCTGGGACACCTCTGTTTAAGGACAATACTTCTCATCTTTGTCATAAATTGTAAAATTGATGGAAATCATAGCCATGGTAATATTGGGGGGGGGGGGGGGGGTGTTACTCACACAGTACATAATAAGAGTATAAGATATATACAATGTCATATAATTTATGTTACCATGATTTTCACACCCCCATTTTGGGTTTTGTCGTATTTCCAACAGCAGTGCACTCCACAGATAGGGTGCAGCACATGAGAATGCATGCCTGCCATACAACAATAAACAATGTACTGTAAACATTTGGCAGATGATCGGAATGTCCTGGGAGTTGGCGTCACGTGAATTAGGTCATATATGTAAGTTGGCGATAGTTTATTCAGAGATTTGTAAGTGATCACTAAAAGCTTAACCTTCATTCTAAATTAAGTGGAAATGAAGTTGTTAAAGCTACAAACAAAATACTCTATATATTTTTCATTTTTCACGTTACTTTCTTCAGTTTTTCACTGAAAGGATACGATCTGTTCCTGGAAACATGACTCCACCTCTGATCATTTCTCCCATGATGCATCCTACTGACCACAAGTCAACTGAAAGTAGATAAGGATCATAACATGGTTAGATATTGAAAAGGAGACAGAAATTTGATAAAAACAGAACTATTCTAACATAGGACAGTACAATATATTAAAGTTACTTTAGAATGATAAATTGGAAAGGAATACAACGTTTTGATTCGTCTACTTATGGACCTTGATCACGTAATGAATCTACCATTCCAAAGTAACTATATTGTACTGTGCTATTGATTATTGGAACCCTTAACAATATATTCTCCATTACTCTAACATAGTATAGGGGCAGTGTGTCCTCTACTGATAGCCAAATTTTGAAGTTATGAGTCGAATTCAAAAAAATTGGCATTTCTTGTGAGTCACCACATAGTAAGAGATTGGGAAACACCAAATATTTTTGCGTCACTAGAAATTGTGTGCATCAGTGGCACATCAAATCAGCTAAGAGGGCACACTGTATAGGGGACACATTTGTCTTAAACACTACTTCATTTGCAACACTACAATTTACACTTCTTCATTTGAAACTACTCTAACATGGCCACGACTTTCTGACATGAAATTCCAAATACATATTTTTCCTGAATTTTCATAAATTATGAATGAGGAAGTATAATTATATCATTCTCCACTATTTTTCTTCATCCAGCTGGAAAATACTCATGTCCTAAGGGTTTGTCACTACTCGTCTAGTGACTCATAGTGAACATGACCCCTTAGGTCACTCATATTTTCCTCAAAAAAAAATACTGGGAAATAATACATACTTGTCAGTTGTCTGTTAATATTGATAAAATATGGAAATTAGACAGACTATTAAATCAGCAAACACATGACTTACCATTCTCCTTGTAGCCCATTCCAAGGATGACTTCAGGAGCTCTATAGTACCTTGTTACAACATACGGAGTCATCATAAAACTTGTACCAGCTGTCCTAGCTAACCCAAAGTCTAAGATTTTCAATGTACAGTCAGATCGTACAACTATATTGCTAGGTTTCAGATCCTGTCAAAATAATAAATTTACACACTGAATTATTTTTTTGTGCTGGGCATTGCTCCCATCAATTTTCTTTTTATGCACACATATACATAGTACATAAACACACATTACTACAGAAATCCCCTCAGGCTTGGAACTATGTTACATGTGCCATATCACATCACTGTAGAACTGTCAGGGCTTTCCTAATCAGTCCATAGTCTATCCTGGAATCACCTCAGCCCAGCAAACATAACACCTGTGGGCTCCATGTGAGTAATAGTCCAGACTGTTCAAGTCATTACCCCTGGAGTCTCACCAAATCCACACTTGTTTTGTGTGTAAGATATGGCCGAGTGATACAGCCTATCCAACAATTATATAGAACATTCATGTTGGGAAAAATCCTGTCTCTTGTGGGATTCAAACTCATGACCACCCCTCCCCCTGACAAAAAAGGGCAAGACAAGAGAGAGAGAGAGAGAGAGAGAGAGAGAGAGAGAGAGAGAGAGAGAGAGAGAGAGAGAGAGAGAGAGAGAGAGGGAGAGAGAGAGAGAGAGAGAGAGAGAGACACACACACACACACACATACACACACACACACACACACACACACACACACACACACAGAATGCACAAGAGAGTGAGAGAAAGAGAGACAGGGCGAGAGATAGAGAGACAGAGAGACAGACAGCAGCTGAGAGAAAATGCAAACAAGAGCACAAATGCTTCCAGAGAACTGAGTGACAATAAGTCAATCTAAAATTGCCAATAAGCTGTGACATGGTCTAACTGTACGAGCACAATCTGAAGAACAGATTGGATCATATATAAGTGTTTGAGTATATACTTTAAGAATCATAAAATGATGACATAGACATTGCTGCCATGACAACAAACAGCCAGATAATAAATATCTATAATTCAACTCTGTAGCCTGGCTTTAGCATGATATAAGATAGCATGGGTTCTGATTGGATTTTATGATGAGAACATACATCACACCTCCTAGAAATCCATCTGTATAGGGCTGATTACTATCTTATACCCAATGTAAAGAATTCAAGTCACTTAAATTTGTGTACTCTCTCCAGTAAAATATCTACAATATCTCAGCAATTAATGATATGAACAAAATGCATATATCAGTTCACATTAGAGTTGAACCAAAAACAGAAAGAAAGGGAATAATTTTCTTATTTTATTGCAGTGCAATAACAGTTTTAAATCAGTAACCCTTGGAGATTCTCACATGCAGAAAGTGAAAGGTGTGTTCCTGTGAGAGTATTCTACTATAATCTGTAAGATACTCGTTGTCATGTGAACAATGTGGGAAGTGACACTTACCCTGTGAATATTACCAGCTGAGTATAAAAATCTTACATACAGGGGTGGGGATGAGTTAAGAGGAGGGGTAACACTTACCCTGTGATTATTACCAGCTGAGTGTAAATACCTTACATACAGGGGTGGGGACGAGATTGGAGGAGGGGTAACACGTATACCCTGTGAATATTACCAGCTAAGTATAGATACCTTACATTCAGGAATGGGAATGAGAGTGGGGGAGGGGGAGGGGAGGGGGAAGGGTGACACTTACCCTGTGAATAATACCAGCTGAGTGTAGATGTTTAATACCACATAACAACTGGTACATAAGGTAGGACATCCTTTCATGGTCTAAGTCCATCTGTATGACTTGGCATAAATTGGCATCCATTAATTCCATGACTAGGTACACATCTTGAAAGTCTTCAAATGTCCTCTGAGGTGTAAATGCATTCAGTAAACCTATAATCTGCAATGTACAAGTAGAGAAATACACTCACTCAAAAACTATTCTCCATGTACCAGAGGAGTTCATGTCTCATATTTGCATTACTTTTGTATATGATTGCAAAGAAATCAGTTACACTTAAAACTACAATGAGTCTGTGATAAACAATTGAACATTCAAGACCAAATCTAATCAGCCGATGATTTTACCATTTATGGTAATACTCATTAATATTCATTAAATATCAGGAACATGCAAAGTAACCCGAGTTAAGATTTAACTCTATTTCTATTCCTAATAAACCTAACCATAACTCCCTAGCTTCAATAAATCTATGTATCTATTGCACTACAGTCAGTCCACTGGGGTTTACATTCTTGTCAATGATACATATCATGGTTACACTAGGGAGTCTAACCCTATTTCTATCCCGACCTAACACTAACCGTAACTCCCTAGCTTGAATACAAATGTCTGTCTATTATACAGTTGGTCCACTGTTCTACACCAGTGCCTCCAAATCATATTAGTTACACTGTCATCTTAATGTACAGTCTATAAATATCTTTATAGCTGTCTAGCTGTAATATGACCATACACATCTGATACTGTACGTGTGTCTTGGGTGACAGTTTTTATCTGACTTGTACTTTGTGTCTCAATACATAACGTCTTTAAATCTTCAAAGTGTTGATGTAAACCCATGAGCAGACACTGAAATTAGAACCTATATCTCGTCAGCAGACTTTTTGAATTATTCATGTGTATAACAGGTATCTTTTTTGCCCACTGTCAATTCCAATTGTCCAGGGGAATATTATCTCTTGCTGCTGATAAATTTAGAATTTGAAATGTGTTTTTTTCCTCTACAATGACAAAAAGTGGAAATGTCTTAGAGGCGATTACATAATATCACACAAGCTCAATAAATGAACACTTTGGGGAGGGGGGTGGGTGGGGGCAACAAACCTCAGTACTATAAGAGATGCCAAATTTGAAATTTTCTATGATTGAAATTATCAGTAATGACACATACAGGTGTGGCACTTATTTGATCTGACCCTACCAATTTTTCAACAAATACACAAATCTACTTTAGTAATGTATTAATATTACAGTAGTTTATTGTTCATACTTTGATTGAAAGTATTGTAAATTTCATATAATCATATTAAATCATAATCAATAATTTATCACAGGTTACAACTGTTAACCATAGGTACATTTTTTGATGTGATATTACCAGATCTCTGGCATTCACTAAAATTTAAGATGTCATTCCCCAATATTTTTCTTCGTTCTGCCAAGGAAAATATGAGTGACCAAAATATGAATGACTACTCGTCTAGATACTTGTAGTGACAACCCTCGGGTCACGAGTATTTTCTGGCTGAATGAAGAAAAATATTGGAGAATAAAATAATTATACCAGCGCCAATAATATCAAAGAAAAATTGGGGAAAGTAATGACAATTTTGAATGTTTTGACTCATATTCCAAACACAGCAGAACTAGTGACACAGAATGACCATAGTATATATTCCATATTTTTTGTTTTAACTTGGTTCATGCATAGTATAATGGAAGGTTACTTACATTTTTGTGATTGCACAATTTCATTAGAACAAATTCTCTGTATGCACGTTTTGCATGGGTGACATTCTGGAAAGGTCTGCTTAGCTTCTTAATGGCTACATTCTGTCCTGAAGTCGTATCATATGCAGCACTATCATATACAAAACAACAACATGTATGTTATTACATGAACATGTATCACAAATTTCTACAATGAGTAACACTGAAGTAAAGCACTTTCTCTATGTGCTACACCCATTTATAGCATTCATATTACAATGAGTAACACTGAAGTAAAGCACTTTCTCTATGTGCTACATTCATTTATAGCATTCATATTACAACGAGTAACACTGAAGTAAAGCACTTTCTCTATGTGCTACACTCATTTATAGCATTCATATCAAGTGTAAAAGTATACTGTTTCAATTGTTTTATTTACAAATCTAGCATGTGGCCTTTCTTATATAGTCACATAGCAGTATAGTTTTACACTTAATTTGGATGCTATAAACGATTATAGTGCATACAGAAAATGCCTTACTTTGGTGTTATGGGTTGTACTTCCAAAACATTAGATTTGATCTTCTTTCTGATACCTTATCAACATATTAGAGGTGTATTACAAACTATACATTTACACTGATGTCAAGTGTCTCGTTTGAGACAAGTGACACTTGATGGAGAGATATCGTTGGGATTTTGATGCGAGCAGCACTCTGATTTACTTTGATCTTCCTACATGAGATAAATCTCAGGCATGACACGTGATGGTACTGCTTTTTAAAGTGGCCATATGGATGAGGATTGGGTATTTATTTTGGATTTTTAATTTATAAAACAATTTTATTATGCCTTTCGACTTGAAAAATCAATGTGAAACAACATGTCCCAAAATGCTTGGGTGTTACTCAATAAATTGCAGAAGAGTGATAAATATGTAAATTCAATAACAAACTTTTGACACACTTCTGAGCTAAGTGCACTGAATTGAGTTACAAACAGAGATTTAGTCTATGTTGTTTCAAATTGATTTTTCAAAAAGGAAGCCATGATAAAATTGTTTTATAAATTAAAAATCTGAAATAAATATCCAATCCTCATCCATATGTCCACTTTTATCAGGTTTGTTTTTGTCTAATCCTGAATGAAATAATAGTACTGTACTTATAAATCCTTTTTTGTTCTTGGGTTGACATGCTCTAAATGATTATTATAATGTTTGTTCTTACCAGACTATTCCTTGAGCTCCTGATCCTATCGGTTTCAGATTCTGGTATCGTTTTAATATGACAAAGTTGGTGTCACCTACATCTACACTATAGAAATCACTATTATTATAGTACTTGTGTCCATAATGTTTACTCATTCTGTATTCTTCAGCTATCTTAGACCAGTTCTGTATGGGCAAAGCAAATGTACAATACAATTACATGGTGAGAGATGTGATGTGATATACATACATGTACGCACGCACGCACATGCATAAACATTCATTTGTATGTACATATATACATTCATATGAACGTACATACATACATGTATGTATGTACATACATACATGCACACATGGATGCACACGCACGCATGCACACACATGGATGCACACACGCACACGTATGCACACACATATACACACACATGCATGCATGCATCCATCAATCCATGCATCCATACACCCATCCATCCATCCATCCATACATCCATACATCCATCCATACATACATACATACATACATACATACATACATATATGCTCAGAGTGTCTCAGAAACTAACAATGTGATCGATATAAAGATATTTTATGTACATTTAGTCTGATTTGAAACAAACTCTCAGGGTATATCAAAGATTTATTAACAACTACATTTAGGTCAGAAATGAACATATATACAACTTACAAATCAGTCACAATCTTTTATGCAATTTTTTTTGAACAGTTGATTATCAGAAGTATGAAATTTGAAAGCAATGGCATGTTATAGACATGTGTCATGAATAATGCATCGCACAAATTGACAGACTTTACTAGTACAAGACTGTCACTTCACATAAGCAAACTGTTCATGTAGTCAATTTCCTGATCATTTACTGCTCCTTCTCTTATATTCATATATTAGAAGAATCATTTCACTTATGATGTACTCAAATTAGTTGACCTCAGGGAAAGAAGTCTAGGAATGCATACAAGGAAATAGACAGTGTACAATGTACATACAAACCTACTGCATTGTCCAATATGATATAAATAGCACATGTGAACTCTAACCTACGAACTTTAAACTGTTCTTAAATTAACATTTCTGAGACAGTGAATATAAATACACTGTACATATTGGGTAAAAAGGAAATTAATGTACATAGTTGAATTGAAATTGATAGGTTTATTAATGTCTGTAGACAAGAGATGGTAGGAGTTTCTATGAAGCTGTAGACGGGCTGTGATATGCCTCAAAGGCATACATTAGATCGATAAAAGTGTACACAAAATTCTCCTTTAGTCTCCCCAGTATGAATTTACATGTCGCAAATCTTCAAAACACACAGGAACCAGTCTCTCACAAATCTATTTTGTTATGCTATGACATTAGAGGGACGCAAATAAGCTGTAAATATAGTAAATAAATAAGTACACTTCTTTCTTACATGGATATTTTTCCGTTAGACGCAATTTGACCGATGTGGTTTTTGTGTGGTGAATAATTTGGATCAAGAAAGAAGATTACAATTTACATCAAACTGATTCAGATCAATGTATGGCAAAACACAGCCTACCTGTAGACTTGATCACTACTACACCATTCTGCTATCCTAAACTGACATTTTGATTTTTTGAATTTTCACTATGGTTCCCAGCGACAGTGAAAATTCAAAACATCAAAATGTCAGTAAGGATGGCGGAATAGTGTAGTACTAAGAGCAATCGTGGTTCAAGTCTACAGGTAGGCAGGCAAAACATGTAATGGTGATTTCTGAGAGTACAGACATTGACTCACTGTTATGGGTCTTTCTCTCCAGCATTGACGCTGAAATCAGTTTCCTTAGCTTTGATTATCACTAATTGAGGTCACCCCATTTAACAATTAGGTTATAATTTGGTTTTATTTCAAGTACTATAAATCATTGTGACTGACAAGGAATCCACAACAACCAGGAATCACAGGTCAATATCCTTTCAGAAATGACAACTACAGTAAAGGCCCAGAAGAGTGTGCATCTCTGTGAAGGGTGACTCTTCATATCATTTGTAGTGCTATGAAATGTATGTTGTAGTGGCTTTCATTTCGATACTCTAAGGGAGAGATATAATTCTCAATTTAATACAGAGTGAAAGCCAAAGTTATAGCGTGGTTTCTAACTATTACCATGTGGGTGGAGGTATAAATGGTAACGATACTGTACTGGCACTAGACTAGTCAAAACTGAGAGCTTTAGCTTTCGTTTCAGTACAAAGTGAAAACTATATATATCTTTCATTTGAGTACTCAGAGAGAGAGAGAGAGAGAGAGAGAGAGAGAGAGAGAGAGAGAGAGAGAGAGAGAGAGAGAGAGAGAGAGAGAGAGAGACAATCATAGACTCTACACGAAACCCTTTCGTATAGGGTCTATGATACAACACAAGTATAGCTTTCATTTCTGTACGTAGTGAGAGCTATAGCTTTCATTTGGATACAAAATGAGAGCTACGTTTTTCATTTGAGTACTCTAATAAGAGATACATGTATAGCTTCCATTTCAGTACAAAGTACAAAAATGTAAGACGCTAATGTATAGAATCAGAATACGGTCGTCAGGACCTAGACTCAGTTATGACAAAAGGATGTCATTATTGTCTAGTTCAGAGAAGAACGCTGACATATTATTAGTCTAGTAATCAACCACTGGCTAGTATGAAAGAACGTTTATAATATCTTTAGATAGTTACTCAATTATCTCCAATACAGGTATATACCTATGTATGAACAGTCACACTAATTGACAGCTGATGGGTCTCACCCTTATTATAATATACATGTACAAGTCAGGGTCATTGGTAACCATTAGTTACATTTAAAATGCTTATTAGATTAAATTACTTATATATATACTATCAATTAATGAGTTAAGGGGTCAAGGTATTATTTTATTGTTATCAAAAGTTGATTGAAAAAGAACAAGACATTGTAAATGTAAACCTTAAATAGAACACTGCTGTAAGACCTTGTGACAGTTTATGCTATAATACCATGGCAACAATGTCTATCCATCAACAAAATAAATAAGTACTGCTACATTCAAATGCAAATTAGCTAGTCGTTTTTAAATCTTCAAGGAAAACGACGTTTCATCTTGACTGTATCTTGTGTCTTGAACAATGAGTCATCATTTGTGATACAGGGTCATAGCGTCTTTGCAGTGATGACATAGACATGTCTCATGTACATTGATCAACATAATTCCTCTCATTCATATTCCTAACATGTACTTGATATACGAACACATATATGCATTGACAAGTTGAAGCACACTGTCTATCTCAATAAAGGTCTCTGGCTCCAGACCTTACTCCTCCCTGTATAATTACCTACTCAGTATATAAGCAGGGGTTATTAATTATTGATATAGTGGTGCCACACATACAAGGATCCCAGATCTATTTTGGACATGCCCAGATAATATTTATTGTCAATTGTCAAATTTATTTCAAGGGGTTAGACTAGATTAGTTGTAAGACAACTATTTCCATTCCCCTTTCCCATTAGCTATTGATATACATAATATTATTTATCTTGACTAGTATTAGTAAATGTATTTGTAATTTGTAATTACTATGTATTGTTGGGAATAAATTATTATTATGTTACACACACACAAATTATGATGACCTATTAATATATCTGACCCTTTAATATAAAGACACAGACACTGATACACAGAGAGACAGAGACAGAGACAGAGACATAGACACACACACACATATATACATACACACACACATACATACATACATACATACATACATACATACATACATACATACATACATACATACATACATACATACATACATACATACATACATACATACATACATACATACATACATACATACATACATACATACATACATACATACATACATACATACATACATACATACATACATACATACATACATACATACATACATACATACATACATACATACATACATACATACATACACACACAATTATGACTTTTTAATAAACATAATAAGTTAATAACATAAGCCATCTCACAATTCAATCAAAAATATCATAATGCAATGATAGGTCACATGCAAATATATAACACTCATTACATTTGTACTGTATATATTTTCATTTGACTAATATATGCCATTCCTACATTGAAATGTTACAAAAAAAAATCATTTGCAACGAGAGGTCAATACAAAACAGAGATAAATACTATTATCTACTACTCTGCCAATTTTAATAATTTCTATTAAGTTAAGATAGATCGTGATTTGAAAGTGATAATTTACTGTTTCCCCATTTCATCTTTTCTCACTGTTGTTGAATGCTCAGAAAAGCAATCCTGTTTTATAACATAATTCTATTCACCCTTATGTTCATCTGCCAATGTTAATATATTTATGACAATATTATTTTTTTCTTCTTCACTTTTCGACTCAACTTTGTTTATGCTACATTTAGAATTACAATATTTTTATATTCATTTCGGAATGTTTTCACAGGGAGGTGTGCTGCTTAATCACATCTTCTGTACTTGATAGTTATAAGGTTATATACTGCACATTTTCAGCTGCATATTTGTTTTGGAGTATTGAAAAACAAGAGTTTGATGCTAAAATTATTTCATAGTTTTTCAAGCATCAATGTATTATGGTTTGATCTATTCCTCTTGTACCAATTTGCTCCTCTTTCTGTCCCTTGTTGCTTAGTAAACATTCCATTTTGTGGAGAAACCTCTTGACTTTGTTGAGTGTCAACTTCTTGTTTGTGAATGCTCCAAAACTAGCCTACCTGAAACTTGAAGAACTGGCACTACTACACTATTTGTTATCCTAACTGATATTATTTTGATTTTGAATTTTGCTGTCCATTTCTCATCTACAATCATAGCTGTGTTCCACTGGTCTAGAAGCCATGTCCTGCCATGGACAGGACTATACTAGTCTAGTTCCAAACTGGTACAGTATTACATATTAAAAACTTCATTACTTTTCCAGTCTAGTCAAGGCAGTTGTTCAAGCACATATTTCTGTGCTCCCCCCAACCGCGTTCATATAAACATGATGAAGTCATCACATCCCCACGTGATTTTAGTTTAAACAGACTGGGGGTGGAGTCCTGGTTAGACATTTGCATATCAGTGCAGTCCGATGACAACAACCTGTTAGTTTGTGATGGATTACTACTACATGCACCCTTTGTGCTCTGTTCACTACAGGGGAGCACCACAATTTAACACCTTTCATAACTGCCTTGACTAGACTGGTAAAGTAATTATGTTTTTAATATGTAATACTGTACAAGTTTGGAACTAGACTAGCCCTGGATATAACATTAGCATATATTTGAATAGAATACAACATAAGTAATTAGAGTGAGATCGGGTCACGTTTCCATAACGACACCTAATTGTGGATTCATCACGTGACATTATGGCACAATTTAAATATGTCTTATTATGTATTTGACCCATCACGTCCTAGACAGGAATGCCATTTGAGACCAGTGGAACACAGCCATGACTGCAGACAAGAAAAGGATAGTGAAATTCAAAATCAAAATGTCAGTTAGGATAGCAAATAGTGTAGTAGCACCAGTCTTTTGAGTCGACAGGTACTACCCCAAAACA
This sequence comes from Glandiceps talaboti, assembly GCF_964340395.1. Taxonomy (NCBI): domain Eukaryota; kingdom Metazoa; phylum Hemichordata; class Enteropneusta; family Spengelidae; genus Glandiceps; species Glandiceps talaboti. Next base: position 10,818,758 of record NC_135570.1, read on the forward strand.
TATACGCAATTGAAAATGCACAACACATAGCTACTGCACTTAAAAAGATCAGGATGAGAGTATGTTGAGTTCGTAGCAGTTATGATATCATTTTTTATATATAGTGAAGTAGGTTTGAGTATAATTTTTACTTTATCAAGAGAATACTCAGAAATTACAAGAAGGCTTGGCGCCATGGTTACTTTGTTCAGAAACACCATTGTAGTACTACTCAAATTGAAGTATAACTTACGATTCAAAAGTAATGACATTTTTATAAAAATGCTTATAATATTATTTTGTATTGGTTCTAGGTATGGTATACATGATTATACCATGCATGACCCAAGTTGTACAACAAATATGGAATATATACTCTGGTCGTTCTACATCACGACAACATTCATCTATGTCTCGACAACACGTGTCTATGTCACTGGTTCTGCTGTATTCGAAATATGAGTCAAAATGTTCAAATTGAGATAACTTTCCCTGATTTTGCTTTGATATTACTGGTGCTGGTATAATTATGTTATTCGCCAATATTTTCTTCATTCAGTCAGAAAATACTCATGACCTACGAATTGTCACTACTTGTCTACCAACTCATACTGACAAAGGCCCCTTAGGTCACTCGTATTTTCCTTGGCTGAAATGAAGAAATATATTGGGGAATAACATCTAATTGTCAATAGCCTGGAACTGTAAGGACATCAAGAATTCCAGACTAGCTCTAAATATGCAACGAGTTGTGTGTCTAAATCTAAGCTTCGTTAGATCACATAGGTATGCAATGTGTGAAACACTTATTTATAGAATATCATATTTATATACATGATGTGTACATGTACTAAAGCTCTGTTTATTTTGAATATTATACCATGCCATATTAATGCTGTGATATACATATTTATGCTGAGTAATAAATCCATAAATACATGTACAGGCACAGTGAGATTGTTTCTGTATGCATCAAATATATCTGAATACCTGGGTTTTTTTTTTTTTAATTTACCCCAGTATGAAAACCAACATTGTGATATAATATACTAAGTACATACAACTATGTCAACTTCACACAAAAATTCATCTGAGTTGGTAAACCATAGTTTCGAAATTGAATTAAACTTTTGATCTAAACATAAACTTGAAAATTGTTACCTGGAATTTTTGACTATACATTAATAATAATAAACTTTATTCATCCAAATAAATTCGGAAATTTGTTGAATGGTCGCCACAAGAGCAGTGCCCTAGTGCCCTAGTGTTGAAGAAGCAGGAGGAAACCGGAGTACTCTGGGAAAACCTGCGTTGTTCGGCAGGGTCTAACTGAGCATTACATGTACATGCAGACCTGGTTAAATTTTTTATCAAACCCAGCCAACACCTTGAGGGTTCGAACCCAGACTGCAAAGGTAAGAGGCGTACGAGCTAACCGCTCGGCCACCGACAACTCCATTTCAGTCTTGGTTAAAAGATTATTCCGAATGTGTGACCTTTGGGGCTTGTTTTCTACAAGCTCACTCTATCATATACATGTAGTGAAATGGCTTTCTTTAGCACATAGTTCTGTTCTTATCATTGACAGCAGTAGTTTGATGTTATTGGAGCACTGAACATGACGTTATCATGTTCCCACGTCACTTACTTTATATTAAGATTGGAGGATGAGTTTGTAGAAAACTGAACAAAGTAACCAATTACAACCACCTGCCAGTGTGATTACTGATATTCGCTGTTCACCCTTTCCCAAGCAGGAGATTTAGCTGGTAGAATTTGTCCATTTGACTATATGTGGAGAGAGAGATCATAGAAAACGCGCCTACATGTATAGTTTCTAGACCTGAAAAGGAGTTAAATTTATCAGATTTGATCTCTTTCTTCCTGAAAATTCTAAACCTTACCTCATTGAAATGTATTTCTTGCATTCTGTGACTGGGGTTCTAAAACCTTTGCAAACACAATTTACGTGACAAATATCTATCTCTCGAACAACCTACAGATGAACATTCATCCTTCAAATTTTGACATGCACCTATCTAAATTTCTCACATGTACATATCTCAATATGAAGTCCTACACATTCTGGTTATCTATATCCCTGATACCATTTCAAGTCATTATTTTCATGTTTTTCTCTGGCAATCGTGATCGCCCACATTACATTCAAAGATGATAACCTCAACTCACAACACGACTTGGAGATTAGTGATTAGTACTAATCCGAGATAAGAAGATAAAAAAATTGACATTATACATATAGCCCTATGTAATCAGATTGTTTTTTTTCTATCCTTTTTCTTTCGAGGAAGGTTTTTCTCTATCTGACGTATATATTACAAAATCAACTTACAGACAGAGGAATGGTTTACAACAACACCTCCAATAGTCGATTTTCCAGTTCCAAGATGCATTGCGCGAGAGGACGTCGCTGATGTTGTTAGATTTAGTCTTTATTACATTTGAAATAACATTTTCATCAGGAAATGATGGTAAGACATGTTGACCTCTTTAATTATGGGTGATTTTATAGAACAAAGACTGAATGCCTATCGATGACAGAGTGGGATTTTACGGGGAAGCCCAGGGTACCATCATGTGACAACCATCATAATGTTGTTGCATATAAGACAGGGGTGATCACTTTGCACACACACACAGTCTGTCTGTGTCTGTCTGTCTGTTGTCTCTCACACATTCATACACACACACACATACATACACACATACACACACACACACACACACACACACACACACACACACACACACACATACATACATACATACATACATACATACATACATACATACATACATACAGAGACAGAATGTCTTGTAGTAACCCTGCTGAATAATACTTGTGGGGATCTTAAAAGGGGTTATCATTTATGATCATTTTATCTTGGACCAACAACGACACGATGGAAACTAACACAGATATCTGTCAAGTGATGAGGAATCCTATCCAATCATGGCAACACTGTGGCACTATTTGTGACCTCAATGCGTAATACATTAGTCACGTTATCAATGTGCTGACTCAGCAAAGTGGTACTGTGGTGACAGTGTTCATATCCTGATGTCAAAAACCAAGGTTTGTTTGTTATGCTGGACATATTTGTCACACAAAAAAACAACCTTGCTTTTCATTGGATTTGAGGAAGTTGTCCAAAAAAACTGCCTTGGCTGTTATTGGAATATATATTACAATATATTTCAAGAAAACAAACACAAATATTTTAAACATCAGCTATTTTTGACACTCTGCTAGGGTGTATTTTCTTTCTTCACCTTTGTTTTGTTATTTATTTGTACATAATGTCGTGTTATTTTCTCTCTTGATTGTGAATAGGTCTGATATCCAGATTTGGATAAGGATACAATAAAGAATTATTTATTATTTTTATTATTAGTTTATTTTATGCACTGACTCAAGAGGAACTATGTTGGTATTTTATGTATGACACTGTTGTATACAACTGGGTATTGTTTGCTATACAGGGTATATTGATCATAAAACAGCCCTGCTTTCTAGTGGATCTTGGTAAATTTGTCAAATACCAAAATAGCGCCAATGGTGTTGTAACACAACTGCAGAGTTTATGCATTATTTATTTTATGCAAATGAGTACAGGATGGTGTCAACAAAAATCAAAGGGTTTCCAAAAGTTCAAATTTTGTTTTAAGGTTCATTTACATTATAATTGTTCTGTTGGTAAGGGCAGTATCTTTGTTGCTATGTCAATTATATCAGCAATATACATCACAATGTCAGTGTTACTAGGCATATGCACATTCACTATTTGAATTCTTATCCACTTGCCTAACCATCTCTATTTTTATCTTTGCACTATACACCATTATTTTGCTGTTGTTATGGGCATGGTCTTGTTGCTAGGTATATATATATGTCTATTTTTGGTATGTCTATCCACTTGTCTATTAATTCTTTAATAATTGCAAAATGGTATTACTACTGAGGATTCAACTTCTACATCAAGTTAGGTCAAGAAAAGTAGGACAAACACGTTCTCAAACACTTGTGAAACTGTCTCGACTCCGGACACCCACAAAACACTCTTGTATAATGGTCCTACACCTTTCCTGCATGATGTAACCATGACGCCGTAGCATTTACCAACCTACATCATATTAACAATAATCCCACCTGACAGCAAGATGTAGAAACACCCAAGATTTAACCTCCTGCACATCATTACATCTATGCCTATAGATGGAAACTCGATTTCATACAGAGTTGACATCTATAAATACACATGGAAGCCATGATCTCATAATCTGACAGCACACAGATATAAGTCTTCAACTGATTAGAAAGAACTGTTTTAGACAACATAGGTGTCATGTGGGAGCATTAAGACAGTTCACCTAGACAGTGTGTCTATGCAATAGTATAATTAGAACACAATATAGATATATCATCATTAGATCTGACGTGGTACAGTTCAAAGCCATCATGCCTAGACATCAATAAAATATAGTATGTCTTTTGGACCAAACAAGAGCTCCTAGAATTGCATCATCTCATTATTTTTTTGTAGTATTCTGGCAAGTAGTATTTCTGGACTGTATGTATAATTATTTAGCTAAGGAAATCAATAACTCACACCAGAATAAGTGCTTTCCACCAAGATCTTCCTAGAAAAATATTAGCTTGGTTCAGTCTTATCTTTCAAGACCTCGAGGTCATAATGTGCTTATAGACAATATTATACCAAATATAAGTACACACTCCCAGTTGATTTTTTAAATCAAAATTGTTGTTTTCGTGCATATTGCTAATTTCACCTATATTTCAGTATACCTAATATCAAATTGATAGAAACAATCTGAGATACATATTTGTCAATGTGTACATATTTCCCATTTTTAATCTTCAGTGACTAAATATGAATACATATAAATCATAAAAGTTTACTACAAATACAAGCTATCCAGTGCAAGATTTTCATCCCCTGAGAGTTAGAATTATGGAATAAGAGATTCCAGCTCAAAGGCTTTGAGATAGAGTTTGAGACGGTACAGTCAAGAAGACTCCTGGATTTGACAGAAAAGCATTAATCAAAATGTAATATGTTGGTTATCTTTTTCTCTCTCCAAATAGATATGGTATGTAAATGTAAGTGATAGCCATTATGTATGTACATACATGTATGTATGTATGTATGTATGTATGTATGTATGTATGTATGTATGTATGTATGTATGTATGTATGTATGTATGTATGTATGTATGTATGTATGTGTGTATGTGTGTATGTGTGTATGTATGTATGTATGTATGTATGTATGTGTGTGTGTGTGTGTGTGTGTGGGGGGGGGGGTGTATGTATGTTACTTGAAGTGTATATTATAAATGAATACATAAAACATGTAAGTGCATGTATGCTTTATATGTCCATGCACTATGAATAATCCTAAGTTGGCCTTGAAAATCTGTTCTAGAATACTAGAGAGTCAGTAACATCTACAGAATTGAATCAAGGTAGCAATCCATAAAACTAAGAATAAAACTCACAAACTATAAGTCATCATCAGAGAATGTCATTAGATAAACTGCATTGGTCTCGTTAAACAAGTGAAAAACGATGAATTTCAAATGGCACAGGAGTTGTCAAATCTCACAGCTATCATTATCACCATTACTGAAAATCATACACACTGTTATGCTTTGCACAAAGAAATACAAATATGAAGACAGGACTTGGGGCCCTGGAGGGAATAACATAGACAATTGGAGAGTTAAAATAGAGATACCATCGATACCTATATTAAAAACAAAACTACAAAAAGATGAGATATGAAAGAGATAAACAAAACATTAGCTCAATTTCTCAATGACTTGCATGAAAGTTATTTTGTAAGGTTAAGGTTAAATACGAGACCACTTTCTGTGAGTTCTAGATTCTGTTGATTGCAGAGATTGACTCTAATAAGGAACTTGCAAACCCGCCATGTTGAATGTTGCATCATGGGAAATGTGATAATAAATATTAATGAATCGGTATCGTAAACAATATTGTTACATTGTTTACAACCATGAATGATCAATTCATTGTTACCCTGACAATTGTGGGAGGTTTTTTATTGGTAGCTCCAGATTAGATAACCACAGATAATCCCATAGCCCTTTGCATCTGAGCATGCTCAGTCTGGATTGCAAGTTCACTATTGTATCACTTATACTAGTCTGGATGCCAACGTGGTTTCAACGTGGTGAGTGGAGGTGTCAATTGAAACAATACCATATAGGAACTAGACTACACCTTTACAAACTTGTAGCAATATTTGCAAAGTCAAAACAAATTCTGATTTTTTAAATTTGTTATTTTATTTTTAGCCAGACCAGATATTCTAAACACTGGTGGGTAATGGTTATACTCTTGTTGACCAATCAGATCCCAAGATGAATTAACGATATGCAAACTAGTGGTTACAATAAATGGGCCATGTTCTTACTGACCAATCAGATCCCAAGATGAATTAATGATATGCAAACTAGTGGTTACAATAAATGGGCCATGTTCTTACTGACCAATCAGATCCCAAGATGATTGAATAATTAGCGGTTGTATCAAACAGAAAAGCTGAACAGTATTGTGAAATTCACTGTAGACTACAATGTGGCTCGATACTTGCTCTGACAGAGAATGATTCTAATCTTGACAATTGTACTTACGACAAGCTCTTTGACTATGCATGTATCTCAATCTGAGTTTAAATATTTCCTAATCATATGAATCTAATCTTGATAATTGTACTTTCAACAAATTCTTTGGCTATGTATGTATCTCAGTCTGAATTTAAATATTTCAGTGATTCTAATCTTGATAATTCTATTTACAACAAATTCTTTGGCTATGTATGTTTCTCAGTCTGAATTTAAATATTTTCAAATTATAATTAAACACTAGAGAAAAGCTACAAAACCACAATTTAACCTTGTGGCAATTTTTACTTTACATATTTAATATCATAGCTGAATCAACACACTGTAGAATTCGTATGACAGAAATTAATTCGTACTATTGTGTAATAATATTTACATTTTACAGATCAGGATGGCCAGACTGAACACACCCAATTCTCAGTGTGAATCTTTATTATCAAATGAATGTAATATATTTCCCAGGACTATTTTCTATACATGGTCAGGACACAAGCTGTGAATTTAAATCACATTTGATATTCATTTTTTCATCACTTTGTATATTCTGTTAATATTCACAGCGTGTTCTTCTATTCCAATGGGAAATAGAAACACAGAATAGATTGCTTCTGTACCTACTCCACGAATGCTGTTAACTGCTGTTAGAGTAACTTATGATTGTACATTCTACGCATACTTTGCTTAACAATACTGATTTTAGTTTTCTTCCGTTTTTCCCTCTCAACTGTAAATCTAACCATACTCCAGCAGCTAAATCGCTGATAACAGCCACTTGCATTCCAAACTGGTTGATGTAAATACATTTTCTGTGATAATGTTTCATTTCATCAACTCCTTCACACACACTGCAAGCTGTGACAAGCACTCACTTTCAGTTTCACTGAAGATAATAACTGGGTGGGGTACCTTATCTAAGTAGTTTGGGTTCAGAAATCCGAAAGTAGGTTACAAACACTTTAGTGGCAGAAAACCAACCAAGCGATATATTAGGTTTCTGTCATTTTGTTCTTTCCATTCTGTGCAAAAAGTTGTACACTCCAAAACATGATTTAACATAGTCCATGTCTTGTATCTAAAGAAGTAATCTAGTTCCTGACGGACCGTATTCCGTACTACGTTATCTCCATACTATACCGTCTAGGTAATCCCGTTACTCAAGGCATTAATTGTGGTTCAACCCCATGGTGGGTGAAGCGCGAACAGCACATGTCAGTAGTAATCCATCACAAATTGACAAGCTGTCATCATCATACTCATATTTCTAGGATCTAGGACGGATATGTAAATGTCAAACCAGGACTCCACCACCTGTCTGTTTAAACTAAAATCACGTGGGGTCGCAACGACATCATCATGTTTATATGAACGCTCTGGGGGAGCACAGAATTCTGTGCAAGAGTAACGGGATTGACTAGACAGTATAGTATGAAGATAATGTAAAGAGGCTTTCTGCTCTATTCTCTACTACACTCTATAGTTTTGGTGTAGAACGTAACACCAAAAAGAAGTCTCTGGTATAAAACTCTTCTCGAGATAATAACACCTAAACATGTCTCTGGTACATGTATACCTCTATACACATCTGTGTCACAACAGTTGACTCTTGACATGTTGAGTCAAAGGTCATGACCTCTCAAACACTTGACGCTCACATCACAACATGTCCTATCATGAGATATTTGTCATATGCACATTGTACTGTGATGCGATCTGATGACATAATTTGTTATATTAATAAGTGGTGTGACGCATGATGTGATGTTAAGTTTTGTGTTGTGTTGTGTTGTGTTGTGTTGTGTTGTGTTGTGTTGTGTTGTGTTGTGTGATATCCTGTAGTGAGATCTTCTTTGGTGATGTTGTGGATGGCAATATTTCCTCTGATGCAATCTGATGTTATACTTTAATGTGATGCAATGTCTGGTACTTGATGTAAATATTATAAATGATATGATCTATGATAACGATGTGTTGTTAAGTTTTGCGCTGTGTTGTGTGATGTCCTGTAATATGAAGTATTTGGTGATATCTAATGTATTGTGATGTGATCTGGTGCTATAATTTGATGTAATTCACTGCTTGGTAATTTGTCCTGTCATATTGTGTGGTGTGATGTGTTTTGAAGGACATGAAATATAGTGATGTGATGTAATTTGAATACTTGGTTGTTGTAAGTATGATCTGTACTGTGATGGAATAAAATATAGTGTTATGTAATGGTAGTGCCATCTGATGACATTCTCCAGATATAATGTGATGTGATATGATATGATGTGACGTAATGCAATGTACAGTAATTTGAATACTTGGTTGTTGTAAGTGTGATATGTACTGTAATGGCATAATATATAGTGTGATGTAATATGTACTATACTGTTATACCATGTAATATACTGTCGTTATGTACTGTGACGCAATGTGATAACACCACATGAACAGATAGCATGAGACACAGGGCATAGTCTAGATACACCCATGGTATTGAATTATCAAAGAGAGATCTAGCATTACACTACACAGAATGTGGCTATATATGGTACGACAAATCTAACATGAAATGGTGTAAGATGTTAATAAATGACAAAGCGGTGACGAGGTGCTTATTTTTACAGAGAATAACTAACCTGTACTTTGTAAACTTTATCAAAAATGAATAAAGAGCGTAACCTAATGAATAGTTAGACTAAAAATAACTGTACTTCCCCCCCTCACTATGAGTCATAACTATGCCAGTCCACACCCACCTGTTAACAAATAACACCTACATTATCCCCACTGTTTACAAGTCATGTATCCTCTTTGTTTAAATAAGCATTCTATGACTCATACAATTATTTCTATAAACATAACAAAATTATATGGGTTCCTGAATAAACCTGATACAACCTGCAAAAAAAACACCAGTGTGTTTGCTTGAATGAAGTGGGCCAAGGAAAGACTTCAATTCACGCAAAGACAAAATTAGGTAAAAACAATAATACAGCCGATACAAAAACAATAGTGGGTACCATGCGCTGATGTAGGTTCACACATAGTTTTTATCAGTTTCTTTATATCTGTGGAAGTTATAATAGGTAACAGTAACAGTCATACTCAATGTTATAATGTGTAGTGCTCTATCAGTAAATAGAGTCATGGGATCAGGGTTCCTGTGGTGTTTATGCTTTGTTAAGTTACCAATGCTAACAACATTGTATGTATAGCTTATGGTCACAAGGAACCAGTCTGTCTGTCTGTCTGTCTGTCTGTCTGTCTGTGTCTGTCTGTCTGTGTCTGTCTATGTCTGTCTGCCTGTGTCTGTCTGTCTGTGTCTGTCTGTCTGCTTGTCTGTCTGTCTATCAATCAATCAATCAATCAATCAATCAATCAATCCATCAATCAATCAATCAATCAATCAAAAGACATTTTCAAAGCACCACAATCACCATGGCCAATGGTCCAATGATACTTGGTGGGCAATCTACACCAGGACGTTTCTTAAATAAATAACTTCAGTTTATTCTTGAAAATGGCTAAAACACACACAAATAACTTGTCTAATGTATAATATGCACGAATCTATCTCATCGTGTCCTATAGCTAGATGAATACCAATGATGAGTCACAGCAATGCTTAAGTTCTAAGCATCTCAGAGGACCTTTACTAGTGTAGAATGACAAACACCAGTAATTGTTTTCACATACTATCATGAAGAGTTAAATATACATCTACTACACATCAACATTACATGACCTTATGATGTATGAGATATCTAGTAGATAGGTAGATATACAATACACAGTACTTGCCAACTCTACTGTACTTGTACAACACATCAATTTGATGGCATAATATTACAATGGTATGTATATAAACAACACACTCTTGGAGATCTTGACAGAGTTTCTGTTTGTCAAGTTTTCCTCCTTCATATTATTAACCTGCTGAGTTTTATGCATTGTGACTCACTTGGCAGAATTTAAAACATCAAAATAAAACTTCTTACATTCAGGATAGCATACAAGAAATATGTGTGTGTCATTGAAGTAGAACAACTTCATTTTACTCAAAGAAGACAGACAACACAAGTTGTAAGAACTTACATGTACATGAGGGGATTCATTTGGGTGATAAATACCCCTCCTCCCTCTCCCTCCCCCTTCCCCCCCCCCCCCACACACACAGACAACAAAGAACAAAGGCATACAAGATGAGGTGACTTGCCAACTTCACAGCATACATGTATGAAAAGTACCAATAAAGGAAGTCCCTGCCTACCTATAGAAAGTTAACATACTAAAAAGGGTACATTTTGTATGTTAATAATTTCATCATTATCTGCCTCAAACTACCCCATCACCCAATCCACACATGCACGCACATGCACACACACACACACACACACACATACGTACGTACATACATACATACATACACATATGCATGCATGCATGCACATGCACAGCACTCTTAACCACCCCAACCCACTTCCCATCCCCAACCACACTCATCTAACATACAAGAGACATGATACAGCAAAAGACAACTTATAATGTAGCAACTTCACTGCATACAAAAATGACTGATACAGGCAATCCTTCATATATCAAATGACATTAACATACAAGATATGTGTTGTTTTATCATCATCATCTCCCCTCATTCCCCTTCCTCCACTCACTTATAAAGTGTCATATATACAAAAGACATAGAGCAAAAGACAACTTACCAATTTAACAGCATGAGAGGTACACTGACTAAAGGCTAGATGAAGGTTCAATGCTTGTTGACACTCTAGACCAGTTGTGAAATAACGATGCATACAGCTCTGTAACAATATACATAACATACTCAAGTCACTATGTGAACTATGTTAGATAAACCATAGTGAGATGACATAGCAATGTGACAAGGTCAAAGACACACACACAATATGAACCCAGTACATGCACTTTGGGTCAAATAAACCATAGTCTGATGGGTTGGCAATGTGACAAGATCAATAACAGTTACAACATGAACCATGTTAGTTCATACCCTTTGGGTCAAATAAATTACAGTGAGATGGCATGGCATTGGCAATTTGACCAGGTCAATGACACACATAATCCAAGTGTGGCCTCCAATACTTCAATCATAATGTTTAATTACAAGTACATGTACATTTGTACACATACAAACAGATCAAATGGGGCAATATACATATGTGTATATGAACCTCCACAGTAAGCCTACACTATTGTCATTTGTGTCTCCCAGGAAAATAAGCAATGATGCAAAGATATCTGGATAACACAGGATCATATAATTATGTTTATTAGTTTTTACTTTCTATAAATTACAGTGGAAGTGAAATACTTCTGGAAAGTACCTTGACATTAGTGACATAAGAGTTTCAATTCTTACAAACCAGGGCTGTCATTTCTTCTGCGACACTGCGAAATAACAAGCGCCTTTGACAATGCCGTAAAAGAGGGTGTGGTTTACGCCGATGATTGATAGAGTTTCAATTTGGTATTTCTTTCACACAAAATCTATATGATGTGAAATCTTGAAATGATTCTCCAGAACCCAATGTTTATGAAAATACTACTATTTCCTGGAGTGGTGTGTCCCTTTACAGGGGAAGGGGTAGTCAATGTTCGTCAGTTTCCTCTCTAATATCAAGTGTTTTTGTCAAGGTCTAAATATCGTGCAAAAACAAATTCAGGTAAAATTTTCCGTACTTTGTTTAAAGGGGAGTCCCAAGTATAGTGATAGATATCTTGCTGGATAGACATTTTGCATTGTACCCTAACATCTTTGACGATAAAAAGTGTAAAGTGAAAAGAAAACAACTAGTACAAAAATGTACACCTTTTAGAATAATAATTTGAATTTATATCATTTTGACTGACTGACTGACTGACTTGACTAAGTTGCACACTCCACTAGAAGGCTTTGCCACATTCTTGTATGCATAACTTCTCCATTGCCTACTTTGTCATTTTTTGTCATTTTGAGGACATTTGATATTGTCACTATAAATAATACAAATTCTGCTGTCATTTACTTTCACTGAGTCCTGAGGACGTGCATCAAAGTGTAGTTAAAATGTATTTTTGACAAGGTTATTTTTTGCAAAAACTAACAAACACTACCAAAAAACAACAAAAAATGAATTATGAAAAAATATGTTTCTGAAAACTGATGGAATTACAGACTGACACTTTCTAGTACATGTAGGCCTACAAGGTGACCTAGATTTACAATATTTAATTAAACTACGATTTAATTAAATAAATAAATGAGAATAATCAAAATGCGACCAGTGACAAGAGATTGCATTTTTGATATTGGGCTGTCATTGCTCAGTTTGAAATATTATCACGTTGTCATATCAACAGTATTAATTACAAAACAATTATGAAGTCTACACTGGCTGTAGAAAATAACACACAAAAGTGAACATGTGGAGGCAGCTGCTTGTTGATGTCAGTAATAATGGCACAGGAACCAAGTGTTTTCGTTCACGTTTTTTTATTCATGTCATTATCTGCATTCCTTGTGTTATACCACATCACTAAGCACCCTGAAGATATATGTCAAGATAATATATGTTTTTGGTCAGTTATTGTTACATACCCATGCACCATTATCCAACATATGTCTTGTTGTTTAGCCCACAAGCTAAACAATTCTGTGTTAGAGTACTTCAGGAAATGACATGTCCTGTAGTTAACTTGGATTGAAAGCTGAAAGGTGGTTTGTAGACAAGTAGCCGCATGTATTTAGAGACCAATATTGCAATAACAATACCTACCACAGAGTCTTAAGATGTGTTCCGTGAAACACACAATAGATTATATCCAGGCAATATTTCTACTCAGTCACATACATGTATTGTATATTTGTGACAGGAAAATTGAAAAATGCTAAAAAAATTATTCCTTCTTATCTCCCACCTTCCATGGCAATTTGGGGAACTGTTGAGTTTTACCACAACTGATTGCCTTGTTCTCCCAAGAATTTGTTCACACACAGGTTAACGACACCATAACCAGTGTCACCTTCAGTTGTTGGAGACCAGTAAAGGATCATTTGGGGTCTGGTGATGGTTTTATACCAATCTTTAAATAAAATGAAGTGGTTGGGAGTATACTAATCATTCTATCAAGAGGACACACAGGAATTATAAGATGAATTGATAGCCTTGTTACTTTGTTCCTGGAGAACACAGCTGATGAAATTGGGATTGGTCACTATCACATTATCAAAACACTGTCATATTTCTAATGTGTTCTCAATAAAACTTCCCTTACAGAATTCAGTTATAACATAAATAAAGTTGACACTAATTTTACATGGTCATGTATGTGTGCAACTTAATTTACATAATTTTAATTAAAATAACTATATTTCCATAATAATCATTTGAGTAACAAACTTTCCATAATAATTGTTGCAAAACTGCCTTTTCAAGTCAAAAATGTATATTTTGATATTAACAACAGAATCTTGGATTAAATAAACTTTTCTACTAAAACACCAGTATTAGACTGACTGACACAAATCTTGTGGTTTAAGATCTTGCTTTATAATCTTTTCTTTTTTCAAGGGAGGGGAAGGGCCAATGGCAATTATAATATTTTCTTTAAAATTACTGATTTTCATGTTGGAAAAATTAGGTAGAGTTGGATTATCAGAACCACATGATACAATTATTTTATTTCCAGCCACAAATTCTCTTCTTCCACTTTTTGATTGAGAAACAGACATGTTTCAAACAAATCACTTGTCCTTCAGAATCTAACTGAATCTGATAGAATGATCTGAATTTTTTTATTTGGTCTTTCAAGAATGTTACCAGCATTGAACTTGTCATTGAATGGACACTGAAACAAGTTCAAAGACATCGAATTCTAACCTAATTTTTAAATGACACCTAAACACGTTCAAATACATCAATATTCTAACCAAATAAACTGATAACATACAACATCTGAAGCACAGTGAATTTAAAGAAAGTACATTGGTATCAGACAACATATACAGACGATTAATTCTGCCATGGCAAATTTATAAATATATACATTGTATCTGTGATATGTGGAATCTGCAGTATTTGAGATCCAATAGCTAGAGTACTATTATTTCATTGTCCATGTTATCTTACAAATATGCAAATACATCAAATTTTTAGTAGCTCAGATCATATGGCAAGTTGCACTGCAAGAATGATGGAAATATTTGTAACCGAGTTGTACTGACTGCAACTGTGATTTGTTAACTTTATTGTATATTGTGACTTTTTTAATGTTGTACTTTCTGTACTAGTGTCTCAATTGGGGAAATAGTAAGTGTATACAAAAAATACATCAAAATAACAGCATAAACATCTGACAAATTTACAAAGTCAATTCATATAATACCCTTCAGTTTTTATTGGCTATATATGCGTGCATATGCATGGTCATATTGTTGCTCACCCGCCTGACCATTAATATATACTACAAGTGCCAATTGCTCTGTCGATGCCCCCCCCCCAAAAAAAAAAAACAACACAAAAAACAACAAACAAACAAACAAACAAACAAATATAATCAGTATCTTCACTTTATACTAGCTAGAAGCTTGTACTGTAAATATATTCAAAAAATGGTACAGATTTCCTCTTTGGTATCCCCAAATTGTCAGTTTAAAATTACTCATACAATACAAAAGAACACAAGTGGGTGGTCTGAATAATACTCAACTCAACAGGGATTGAAAGTGGTTCTTGTCCATCTCACACAGTATAATCATGTCAGCAAAAGTAGGAACATAATATATAGATGAGTCAGTTGTCATCAGCACATCAAGACAGTACAACTTAAATATGCTAGTTTATGCATCTATACTTTCCTCATACGTTTTTTGGAAAAAATTCAAAACAAATGGAACATTTTAGGTGTATGACATGAAACATTTCATTCAAACAAATTTCAAGATTTAAAAAATAAAACCGATTTCTTTTGGTTTTTGTATGAAATAAGTAACCGTATGACAAAATATTATATTAAGCAATGGTTTTTATTTGATTGACCTCACTCTGTGGGAAGGTCAACTCTCATGAAATGTATGCCGATATCATTTACATATGTGAAGCCTGAACCTTGGGAATGCCATAATGCATATATCATAAATTGGTATTAATTTCAAGGCTATATTTGGATGGCAGACTTAGAACAATGTAATGGTGTTTTCAAGGTTGCTTCTTCATTTTTTTTTCAAAAGTGGACATAAATGAAAATGAATGCAATGTTACACATTGGTGTAATCTATCTAAATCGTTTGGTGAATTGCATATAATCTTCATATGCTATTTTAATTTTACTATTTTAACAAATTTCATAACAAACGA
This sequence comes from Glandiceps talaboti, assembly GCF_964340395.1. Taxonomy (NCBI): domain Eukaryota; kingdom Metazoa; phylum Hemichordata; class Enteropneusta; family Spengelidae; genus Glandiceps; species Glandiceps talaboti. Next base: position 10,834,790 of record NC_135570.1, read on the forward strand.
AGCAATTTTGACAACTATATAAACATGTTTTCACATTTTTTGAACTTTAGGAGAGTGGAATTTGGTACCAATGAGATACACAATATATTTACGAGACTGGATGGTGTTACGTTACACCCTTCTGGGGACGTCAAATCTTCATATATTTGTCTTTCAGTTTCGATTACAAATGAAAACAATTTGTTTACCTACCTGCCGAGAACTTATATTTCACTAAAATCACAGCAAATACGGAAGTGGAAGAAAAGTATCCAAATTTGACGTTAGGAAAAAAGTATTGCGCCAATACGAGGCATTAAAAATGCAATATTTGATCGGGAAAAGTGTCCACTACGATGATGTTAACGCTATGTTCAGAACGGACGAATCTCAACTTCCGTTACGATGTAGGATAAAAATATCGCGACACTGTAATTTACAAGAAGTCTTAAAACCGCGTCCTCGAGATTATTTTGAGAAGACTATTGCATAATTTCTGATCGATGACCTCTGTATCATCAAGATGACTCAAGTTTACTCTGATGATCTCATACCCATCGAAGGTAAGCTCGATTTCTTAGACCTCTTGAGTGGCAATCGTGAATGACATGATGAAAAATTCACCTCACCTGCAACACACCACCGTGAAAATACTCCTATCAACCCTCGTACAAAATCCCGGGCAATTCTAGATTTCCATCAACGTCGACTAGCATCTATTCTTGTTGAGTAGATCACAATAAAGGCCCATGAAATTGAAAGAAGCAATATTTTCGACAAATACTGGATGTAGGTTGTCATATAGGAATACCCCGATTGGTGAATGACGTCAGATTGACCCCCTGCAGAGCACACATAAACATCACCGGAAACGTGGGTTGTCCTTACCCGTTTTGGCCACCGAGGACGCTCTATTGATTCTTCTTCTATTTCAAATTTTCACAGTAGTCGCACGAAAGTCTTGCAAATTTGAAGGACTAGATTTCAAAACATCGCAAGTAAACAACTAGTTTTCGAAGTAATACCACAAGTTACATTCTTAACATTTCATTCAAGAGTCACAAGGCATATTGGTCCTTCCGGGGACATACCAAGTCGATTCGATAGCAGACGACCAGTCAGAACCCGGAAATATAAATAGAGCCTCAGGAAAGAGTTTACTTGTTGTACTGATATCGGGCGTTTAAAAAAAAGACATTCACGGAATCTCATAGAAGATGGCATCAAGTCAACATAACGACGATGTAAGTCAGTCGACAGACACTAATGCAGCAGGCAGTACTCAAACCGACAACGCAGAGGCTGGTCCAAGTGCTAGTGCCAGTACCAGTGAAGGGACACATGCTACACAAAGTGACCCGTCCAGTGCAGTTGAGGAATTCCTTGGTCGCATTGGGATTCCAGACACTGAAGCGAGTCTGTTTGCTGTTACTCCATTACAGTGGTGTCCACATCTCGAAACTGTTAACCCAGTCCCAACAGAGGGGCTTAACACTCGGGCGCCATGTCATCATAAAGACTGTGGTGATCCGAAAGAAAACTGGGTCTGTTTAGTTTGTTATGACGTTTACTGTGGTAGATTAATCCAAGAACACATGTTAATGCACAGCTTGGATACAACTCATCAAATGACTCTAAGCTATTCAGATATATCAGTATGGTGTTACCCATGTGACTCCTATGTACACCACGAAATCTTATTTCCCGCCAAACGAGCAGCACACATAAGTAAATTTGGAGTGGACATCCCAGGGATGAAATAAGAACTCTAATGTTTATTGATGAAATCATAAAGTTATACCTCAGTGATTTGTGGAACATGTCATAGTTTACTTGTCCAAATCTGAATGACAATGAATTGTTGTATTTATGGAGATTTCTATGGGTGATGGTAACTCTACAGTATTTGTCCAATATGACATGTATTCTTTCCAACTCCATGGTTTGTTTTCAATATATGCATAAGACAATGGTCAATAAAATAAAGGAGTTAAACCACCTACAAATGTTCAAAGTGCCTTGTCTGAAAGATGGATGCATCAACAACTTTTGGAATGTTCACTTCATTCACTAATTGTAGATCATCACATTCATCAGCCAGTAACACAAACAGACAAGGAGGTATCAGTTTATACAGAAAAGGCATTACATATACATATTATGACACACTTCATGCCATGAAAAGGTGATAAAATACTGATCTTCTATAAAAATCTGAAAAAATGGAGCATAATTGTACTGTTTTGAGATTGTCAACATCTGTAATGCCTTACGCTGAAGTGTTTTGTAAGTTCTTATACCAGAACTAAGAAATGTGGCAGAAAGCCTCAACACTAAACCATGTCAAGGATTAGAGCGCCCTCAACATGATACCATTTAGAGGTGCAGAAGACGATTGCACAATGTCGCACAAGTTCAATAAACAAACTTCATTCATAAAACCCCTCCCTCTAAACAAATGTTTACAAGTGCGATATCAACATGTTTATATATGATGTAAACTGTGATGAGAATTGTAGTGGTCACATCACTACAAACAATGCAATGTAAAAACATGATGGTAAACACATTAAAATCCCACTCACACTAGAAGTAGTAAATAAAACACTAATAGTGAAGTAAATCCAGAACTTGTTATTATTGTTGAAGGCGTGAAAGTTTTCTAAATTTGGTTAGAAGTGTGAATGAAGTTCAGCAACCGCATTGACACCACACCCCCTGCCCCCTTAAAGGGACAAAGTTTGTTTATTGAGCTTGTGTCACATTGTGCGATCCTCTGTTAACATTCCAGAAATATTCCAGGAATGTCGGAGCAGTTGTCCATAGGTATGTCGGGTCAAGTGATGTCATTTTCCAAGAGTGTTGATGTTTTAAATGACTCCATCTATCATGTCTTGTAAATTTGACACTATACAAAGTATCAGGTACACACGAGAAAAACTAGTATTTCTTATTATAGACTATGTTTTACACTGTACTGGAGTACAGAAACATATAAACACACATGAAACATGTCTTATCAGTCATGAACTCTTTATTTCAATGGCTATACAATATAATGTACAGGGCTGAAATTGTACTCTAATTACAAATATGAAAGACAAAATTAATACATGTTGATTCAGACCTCAATTACTATCTGCAACAAATGTTATAGTTGAAACTGTATCATACAGTATAGTCTGTATGGTATGCCATGACGGGGCGCCCTCACACATCAGTCAACCCAGAGCTGGTCAGTGTGGGTGGACGACACAATGTTTACATTCTACATACAGTATGACATGTATGTACATCAGTATTTTCAAACTATATACAAATACAACACTGGTGAATTGTCATACTAATTCAAGATGTACTTTTTTCAACAAAATAGTCATAGAAAAAACATCTATAGGTATCAATTTAATGGCCCATGATTCAATCACAGTATCTCCCACAAGTGCTTGTGGTGCCCAAAGGATTAGATAGGACAAACTCTGCCACAAAGTTGTTTTTCTCACCCCAAATTTTAATCTTCATCTGGAATGGGCCTTTAACATTTTTTAGGCTGACGTTATTTTCATCTGTTGACTGCAGAAATAATGTCGACGTCTGAAGTGTAACCATTGTCATTAAAAGACATGGACAGCAACAGATCTGACTCTTGACTCATTCCAGGAAATAAGGGTATTTTCACAAACTTTGGGTTCTGTAGAATCATTTCATGATTTCACATCACATAATTTTTCATGATTACTAAGAAACACCAAACTGAAACTCTATTTCACCAGTGTATTGTTCTCACACTGGTCCACTATTGCTTCATGTGACTTATCTTACTTATGCTTATTATCTTTAGAGGCATCATCATGAATATTCAGCGTGCATCTAATACATATGTTTGTCCCATGAAATGACTCTCCAGAACCCAAAGTTTATGAAAGTACATGTATTCCCCTGGAATGACATTGCCCATTAAAATGAGTGTACAGCTATGAATTATGTAGATACACATAATTATAAATAGTGATAGAGTTTTAGATCAAGTTGTCAACAAATACATTGCACATCATGAACAATAGATCTCTCTTTCTATTTTCTATGGTTACATCAATTACTTTAGTTGAGTTGAAGTAACACCTGTCAGGCTCTAACTAGTGGGCTACCAATTTCAGACAGTGGTAGCCCAAGGATGGTAACTAGTACAGTAGTCTCATAATGCTGAACTGAAAACAGAGTACCTCTATTGGAAATATTTTGTTATTAAAATACTTTCATGTCTGTAAATCTTCCATCCTTTAAATCATTGCATTATCAATGGTACTTCATAGCCTGAGAGGGCTACCAGCTGCAAATTATTGTAGCCCCATGATAACACAGGACTACTGAGTTCTGCAGTTTGAGTTCTGCATTTCTGGTACTGGTAATTCCATAGGTAGAAATTGTTCTGCAGAAGTTAAATATCATTGATCAGTAACCAACCAACCAAGTACACAACAAATCAGAAATCAATCAAGTGGTTTGATCAATCAACCAACCAACAAAGTAATCAACCAATCTATCAATCAATTAATCAATTAATCAATCAATTGATTAATCTAAGTACCATCTATTTTATTGAATGGTACTAAACTGTGATTCTTTGTCAAGTACACTTCACAAATAAACAGTGTAACATATATAATAATTGATTATTCATAAAAACCTTACCTTTTAAAAAAAAAAAAATCAGAACCTATTTACAACAAAGAAATTGAAACTTGAAAGTCTCATTTTATCCTTTTGCCAATAAATTGGTGATAAAAATTATGTTCACCACATGTGCCAGCATCATTTTTAACAATACAATTTATTGAGGGTTTTTCACAGAAATTTCAAATAATTTGTTGCCTGCTGCTAAGTATTGGCATCTAATTATGACAGCAAATATTAAATACACAGCTTTGTATTTGCATAACAATAAATATCAAAAGATTATCATACCATTGAAATGTCTTCATTGACAAATCATTGTTTGGCAGGTACAAGATCCAATATTTCTAACCCAAATATGTGCTCTCTCAGAAGTCACCTTTAATAACTAACCCTCAATGTGTTTTGGTAATAATACTCTGGTAATACAAGTTATGGTTTACTGAGATATACTTAAACTAATACTATTGATGTTCCATGTGGTAGATCACAAAAGGTGACAGTAGTGGTTCTGTTGTGTGTATATAATCACCCTGTAATCAAGATAGTGTAAATATTGTCAATCCCCAAAAATGTACACTGCATGGTTATGGACGTTATCAAAAATACCACCCTACTGTGAGTACAATTTAACCAATGTCCATTCAATAGCTTATATCACAACACATAGTTTTAGTTTGTGTCTATCTTAGTAAACCGACACTGCGATTGCCAGAGTAGTAAGAACACAGATTTCTCACATACTCAGACTGTACTTACAGATCTCAGTACAGTATCATACTAGGTTATTGTCACTCAATGTCCTGCAATGTTCATCTAGTTTCCATGACAATGGTTGCATAGAAAATAGTCTAACCACGGTAGTTACTAAGACTCACTGCTGAGAGTTCTCTCCTTTTGGCTGACCCAGAGTATAGGGAAACACTTTGTAAATGATGTCAATCCATGATGGCTATGTCGACAGTCAGATTTAAAACATGACACCTAGTTTAATGACAAGATGGAGACTAGACTCTGCTGGGATAGTCAGAACAAGAGAGAGCACCACCAGTGGCCGATCTGAGTAACTGAGACTAGAAAATATTGCTAGTACAACATTCCTGTACATTCCTGTGTTTGACATACAGCTGACTTCACTCTCTCTTAACGATTCTCCAAAAAAGGTTGAAGCTTACTTTGCTCCTTTAAAAAGACAATGAAGTGAAATCATGAAATACAAGTAGTTTGTATAAGAGAGATACTGTAGTCAACTCCTCAGATGAAATTTATTGCAAACAGATAATATGTGCACCAATGACAGACAAATCCCTACATGTTTTGGCACTTTTTTGGTGACTAACTTTGAGCACACGCAGCTGATACATATACTGAAATACTTCAGTACACATCTCATACCCAATTTGATCATAAAATAGAATGATCCATGAAGACAAATCATGGGATTAAGCTAAACTGGCATAGGAGGTAGGGGTGATAGGATCAAATGATGGGTTTTTGTTTAGCTATCTTGTGATTGGAGTCTTTTTACAACTTGGTCCAGTTTCATAGCTACACCTCTGTCTCCACTCACTATCAGTCTACCTGACATGAATGCTTGGAAAGGTCTCAATTCACCAGCAAATATTTTCTGCATGTCTGAATTGCTCATCTCCAGGACAACATCTGGTTCCCCAGATGGTGGTTCACCTGTACCAGCATCACCACTACCTGTAAGATGCAAATGAAATTTAAACTCAATGACATGTTTTACAATGTCTGCACAAACAAAATTTTGAGTACGGTGAAATTTGTTCTCTTTGTATATCAACCTCTTTCACTGAGTAGGCCAGCAGGGGCAGCATGACACCACATATGTTAGGGACCATTGCACAATGCCTCACAAGCTCAATAAACAATAATTGTTCATTTAGGACAAAACCCCTCCCCCTCCCCTAAAAGAACGTTCACAGGTGCAACATCAAACATTTATATATGACGTAAACCACAATGAAAACTACGACGGTAACAACACTACGATTGATGCAATGTAAAAACACAATGGTAAACATGAAGTTCCAACCTTCTGAACCTGTTTACTGTCAGGAGATGATGGTAAACACATCAAAATACTACCAGAAACCCAGCACTGTATTAGAAGTAAAATTTTTATCAACTTATCAACATCTCAGTAGCAAATACAGAACCTGTTATCATTGAAGTCATGAAAGCTTTCAAAATTTGGTTAGAAGTGCGATAATGAAGTTCAGCAATCGCACTGACACCAGACTCCCCCCCCCCCCTAAATGAACAAAGTTCACTTCTTGAGCTTGTGTGACATTGTACGATCGTTCTTTACAGTCTACCCAGACTTTTGATACAAATAAATGAAAAATACGAACCATTCTTAAGATCCAAATAATATGTTTCAGTGTTGTTACCACTAATAATAAATTTATAGACAGCTCCAATATTTTCCACCAATGAATCATTCAATAACAATTTGACAGCTGATAAGATATCCTCTGCTGACATTGTCGTTGCAGGTTCTGAAGTCTGCTCTGGAATTGCTGCCAGTGACGGTACTTGGACATTTGGCACTGAAGACATTGATGGCGGGATCTGGACACTTGAAAAACCTAACAGAGAAATGGCAAAGTAGGAATAATGATTTCAATATTTTGTGATTATTGAGAATTTTGAGTTTTTATTTTGGTCTCTACTTTTAGTATGTAAGATATGTATTGTGTCATCCTATTGCATAGTAAAAGAGAAGCCTGATTACTGTGAAATGGGGGGTGGGGGGGTTGGGATGGGGGTGGGGTAGGGGTGTTGGTGGGGGTAACAACATGACATATCTTACAGTCTAACTATTAGCACGCTTTCAAGAGTTAAAAGTAACACCAACAGTAAATCTTTTTTTAAATATTTTTCTTGAAATTTAAGACACTGTACTAATTCTACTATTTCAAAGTGTTATGCCAATGTTGTATATACACCTCTATGGTTCCAACCAACATACATAATGTCAGTTCATAATGTCAATAGGAACTAAATCTTGAATTGGATTAATAACACTTGGCACAGCATGTTGGAACAGCAGAGACTTGTATTACACACCATGGTTTGATAAGAACAGTTCTATGGCCTATTTATGTGTATATGAAATGCCAAGGAAATGGAAAATGTGTTTGGGAACGATTATGTAAAGAGGCCATACAACTGTTCTTATCAAATGATAGAATGTAATACAAGTCTCTGTATTTGCAATATATGTTGTGCCAAGTGTTATTAATCCAATTCAGTTGTTTACTGTCCCTGTTTGTAACAGGTTCCGTTCATCAACGGTCTGATGTCTTCAGATGTATATAAGAAAGATTACCTGATTTTTGTGATTTCAGCATATCAAATGGCAGTCCTTGAAATGGAGGCATAACAACCGGACCCATTTGAAATGGATTTGCTTCTTTTAACAAAGTTATTTCAGATCTGTAAAAGATAACAATGTACAAAAGAGAAACCCATATTAATGATCACTTATTAGCCACTGTTTCTGTTAACGGCAATTTGTATATAAAATTAAATCCTAATTCTCCAGTCAATCTACTGTCCAAGTTCGAGGTTTCCTCTCCAAATTATGGTACACGGTATGGAAATTCATGCGCGTTTTACCAGATTTTCCCCCACACTAGTCCAGGGTACTCAAGGTACTTTCACTCACACTTGCAGTGTTTTCTGCTGCACTCACTATACCCCTGAAAGCATAGCTGAGGCCTAACTATAAGAATGTACTTTTTTATCCTACATTGAACTATTGATCTCACCCCTAAAGTAGAAATTGTTTGTGATACCTACACTTCTACTCTTGTGACAGCAACACCCCACTCCTGTGTGGTTACATTCAGCTCGACATGCATGAAGTCGTTAATAGAATGCTTCTCTACTGCGATATCGGAATAACGTTTTGTTGTCAGTAGATTGGTTAATGCGGTTTGTGCAAGCGCTCTCGTGGCGTGATTCAAATCTTGTACAGATGTGACCGACATTATGACATCGTTGATCTGAAAATGTATATTTGCACCACAACTGATGACAGCGCCATCAACAGTGAAGATCTGAAATGAAACAAAATGTAGAAATATTTCACTATACAGTAAAGTAAATTGAACACAGCAAATAAAATAAAGCATCAATTTACATTTTCTATTAGTCATACTGATAGTATGAGGAGAGGAGAATAAACTTATAACTTGCTCAAGTGTCTGGTCTTTTTTCATTCTTTATTATTATCAAAATCTGATATAGGAATCTAGTCTAAGATTGCTTTATTAACTTTTACATCCTTTGTATATTTAGGAAGGAGGCAGTCATTCATGAAACAACAAAATCGAAAACAAACGACATTGTACAATGCACAAGCCAAGTTGTTGTGTCTTTGAACAGAAATATGGATATATACCCTGGTTGTTGCACGTCACGACAACCCTTGTCTACGTCACTGGTTCACCTACTACTTCCACCGTTTCATATACAAATGTACAACATTGCAGATGAGTGCCCTCACAGGTCATGTAAGGAGAGGAAATGAATATTCTAATCTGTGGGATGTTTTTGATTTTCCTCCCGAGGGAGCCTTTAATAGGCCTATGCAAATTCCATCACTTGAGGAGCCTTGGGTCATGTTAAAATAGAAAGCACTTGGGGTACATAGGAAATCCAAGTGCTACACAAAGCATCCGGTATTACCACAATTAGATAACTTTGGCTGTATTTCTGAAATATTATTTTTGAAGGTTAAATGTTTTTATCATAAATATGAACAAAACTGTTAAAAATACTGTGTAATTCTGTAGTAATATTTATAGCAATAAACAATTGCATGTTGTTCTCATCATAGTTCAGGAATGAATTTTCCACAACTCAATGAGGAGAATAAACTTATAACTTGCTCAAGTGTCTGGTTCTTTTTCATTCTTTATTGAATATTATGGGGTTTTTTAAACACAAGTGTGTTCTTTTAAATGTGAAATAATGACCTCAGTGACCGATTGTGAAACAGTGAGGTGAACATCTATTGCCCTTGGGAGACTACTAGTAACTGGGAATTTTTTTTAAAAAACAGTTGAAGACATTTTCCATTACAAAATTAGAATTGAATAAACAAACTCAAAACATTTGAAGATTATATGAGACTAATAAAAAAAATAAAGTAAATCTGCCAAGGTACTGAGCCTAAGTTAACTTGGAACTTGTATGTAGTAAATCAACACAATTACACGTATGTTGCAGATGAGCGCCCTCACACGGTATTCAGAATATTTCAATCCCATAAAAGAGATGTTACATGTACATCACAACCCTACTATATAACACATTAACACACCCATTGTACAAACTGTATTTTTTGAGTTGGAATGAGGACTTCTACATCTGTAACTTACCTTCTGTGGTGGTACATTAAAAGCTCTCATTCTACTTTTCTAACTTACCTTCTGTGGTGGTACATTAAAAGCCCTCATTCTCAGATCTACTCTTCTACATTTGTCAATACATGGTAATATTAACACAACACCTGAAAAACAACAACAACAACAAAATATGTTTCATAACTGACACTAAAGACTGTTTGTTACTTGACTTTGGAGATAAAATTCAGAATGTAGACATCTATACAATCATTTACACCACAGGAGATTGTACCTACTCTGTGATTATAAATGGAAAAGATATTTTGGTCCTAAACTTTGGAGGGGAAATTCAGAATGTAGTTCCCAATACTACTCCATTGATGTCTGTCCTGCATAACTCTTTCAAGTAGCAATAGTTATCTCAAGTTCAGAGGCAAGTACATGTAGTGTCAAATATGTCAGATTTGGTCCTCCTGGTTTCCTCTGTGGGTCAAACTGATAAAAAATCTGCAAGTATTAAAGATAAGATATTCTGGCATATTGAAGTATTCAAATTATACTATTTACCTGGCCCTTTCAGAGGCTGTAGTCTTCCAAGTCTAAATATAACAACCCTTTCATGTTGCTTAATTACCTGGAGAAAGAAATAACAGTCAGTTGGCATGCAAACATATTACGTGAATTCTTTTTTTTTCAGTACAAGTGATTCATTGCAGGAGTGGATATGGTCTTTAGCCATTTCGGTCTATAGCCTTTATACAAATGTACCGGTATATATACATGTAGGGTTAGTCACAATCATCCAGTCAGTTACCTTTATTATGATGCAGTGAAGGTATTCCTAAATCATGAAGATCTTTCCCATGTTGCCAACCTCGTGATTAGGATATTTTTCGATGAAAAGTCAACCAATGTTATAGGATTTCTTTGTGGAAAAGTTACCCATTTGGCGACACACATACACCCATATATCCTTTTAAGATGGGAGTACCTAACAGCCCTAACAGGAACAGTCCATTTAGAGTTGTAACACAAAGCCAAACAGGAACAGGCCACTTAGGGTTGTAATGCTAAGCATAACAGGAATAAGCCATTCAAAATTGTAACACCAGGCGTAACAGGAATAGGGCATTCAAAATTGTAACACCAGGCATAACAGACACAGGTCATTTAGTGTTATAATGCCATGCATAACCCTTTCTCTAAGCAGTTTTAATCAAAACGCAAAATGGTATTAACATGTTCAATAATCACTGTAAATGCAATTAGGTTGCTAGATAATATAATTGCATCACATTGCTGTATACAGTAATATGAACTCGGCTTCCAAATTACTATAATGCCTAATGCAAATAGCATTTAGTATTTCTAATACTAAGTAGTAGAGCTGTTCATCATTTTAATAATCATATCACTAACGTTTTTAATTTTGTGTGAAGGGTAGTTTTCTGAATAGGAGGTATATAGTAAAGTTCTTCAGTCTGAATAACAATAAAAATGCATGAAATACCAACATTGTAATTTACAATCACTGATTCATCATAAATTGTGTACAAGCTTCAATTCATCCCAGAATGCAAAATTTCATTTTCTGTGTCTGTATCTCTGTACTTCTGTCAAGCTGACAGTGATTTGTAGCAGAAAACGACACAATTCACAGGTGCTCGTCATATGGATGTTTTTATCAAAGCTGTCGTATATTACGTTGTAAGATTTTCACTTCAGTGCTTCCATATAATTAAAACCTTCATCCTACATATCAATTCTATATTGTGGGGTTTTTTGATTAATTCAATCCATTACTTTTATTAAGTTGATACAAGTCTATTTATATTCATGATATTTTTGGTCTAGTGGCTTCCACAATGATGACTATTTCCTTTCGCCTACCTTTTACATACTTGTACTCATGTGTTTTGTTTTCATATATTATTTATGTACTGTCTGTGCTTTGTACTATTTTGGATTTTGTGAAAAACAAGGCTTCATGGAAAACACAGCCCCTAAAACTGCTAATATGATTTTTTACGACAAATATGGCCAATTTCGTTGAATTTGATGCTATGAAACAAAGCATGTCCCCATATACTTTGTCCCTTTATGCCAAGTTTGAATGAAATTGGAAAATATAAACCCAATCTGCATATCAACATCTAGCTGTGCACCATGGGAATGATCATCTTAATTGCCATGGTAACATCTAGAGGTGCATCATGGGAAAGACAACTATACATGCATAACATACATATATACCAGTGCATCATCATGGGAATGATAACTGTAATTGCCATGGCAATATCTAGAGGTGCATCATGGGAATGATAACATTAATTATTACCATGGTAACATCTAGTTGGGAATGTAAATTTCATTGAAATGATAACATACTAACCTTTATACACAGAAATCCAGAAATGGGGAATGTCAGAATCATAACCAGAAAGCTAAGAAAGATGACCATACAGGTACACAAATGGACAATAAATGGAGGGTTGTATTCTGGAAATTAAAAAAGAGAAGAAAAAAATTCACTTCAGTATTTAAACATGTCAATAAATCTTGAGATTTGAGTTTAGTTTTCACAGTAATCTAGAATACTACACAGAAGTAATTTCAATATCTCTCTTCTGTAACCATTAAGCACAACCCCCAAGTATGGAAAACGATGGTCATCAAACTATGTAGCAAACAAGGTAAGGGGAGAACAGGTTAGTGTAGCAGCGTGCATACTTCTGTAAGTTGGTGTATAGATGTGATGAAGCTGCCTGAGCTAGTAAGTATGATTAGTATATAGTTATATGTACATATTAACTTCAGTGTATTTGCTATGGTTTTGGTACCTTGTCAACAGAAGATGGAAATCTGGTAAAACATCTAAAAACATTCCCAATATTTTGTGCCATATGCCATATGGTTGCAATGAGTACCTGGTAAAATACCTAGGAAATGGGTAAGTTAGAAAATTCTTCTAACCATCGACTTTCTCGATTTTTTGCTTCAAAGTTTATATACCATGTGACAGTGCAATCTGATTAAAATCTGATGTTGGGCATTGGGCACTATGATTTACCTCTGTTTCCTACTTTTACTGTCGATTTTTGTTCTGTGAGCATCAGATAGCTAAATCTGACACAATACCATAGGTGTTCTAAAGCCAAACGAGAACACTGAGTGAATTTACTAAACGAAAGAGAATGCGTAATGTGCTGAAACATGGGTACAGCACTTCAGAACGCTCTGTTCAAAAAGAGCTCGAGCACAGACACCAATGTTATTGTTATTGTTTGGTGGTTCTCTGTGTCAATTTCGAAACATCGAGTGTTATATCGTAAGAGGGATTTGGTTGGCTACTCCTAAGTACAAGATTCAGTATGAGAACACCTATGGCAATGTGTCAGATGTAGGTATCTGGCACTCACAGAAAAAACAAAACAAAACAATAACAATAAAAGTAGGAGGCAAATAACGAAATTGCGCCCAGTTCCCTATATCAGATTTTAATGGAATTGGTGACAGTGCAGCAATTTGTCCATCAACCATCTTAAAGAAAACTTTCTTTTAGAGTGACACTTTCTTTGACAGAAATACATTTCCTTGTATGCAACAATGAGCCAAACTGTTTAGTGAAAACGTTGTACTTACACAGCAAGCAAAGAATGGTTAGGCCTTGCTAGCAGTGGCAAACAGTTAGAAAGCTCACCTTTAAATGTTTCAGGACAAACAGCAACCATGTCTGTGTGGTATGGTACAATGTAAACTCTTCACTTATCTGAAGATACGTACACACATAACAGACTTTTACTACCATCTATTTGATAGCATAGACTATAACTTTATTGTCTTTGTAGACTGTATAGAAGAGAAGGAATGATGAGGACACCCCAAGTGACATATTTTACAGTACCAAGCTATGATCTTTGGCAATCACTTTCAAGGTCAAATGTCAAGGTGTTAAATATGTGACATATTTGACAATATGTGACTGGCATAATATGTCTCACATCATAGCACCTTTGTGCCAAGTTTGGTTGAAATCGGTTGATGTATACCAGAGATGTTAGGGTGAATGCACATACAACAAATATGGCTGCTTTTCAGCCATATTTGATTCAATTGCAAAACAAAGTGATGTGCATATGTCTCACATATAGCATGTTACCTTTGTGCTAGGTTTGGATGAAATCAGTTGCTGCATGCCAGAGATCTGAGGGTGAACACACACACATAACCCCCCCTGGGTAGTGTCCGTTGGGGGCTAAGAACAATGTTGATGTCTAGCAACTACTATAGTGGAGCTTACACCAAGTATTAAAGATATGTATGGTACTGTCAATATGACATAATTGTTTGGCTACCAATAAATTCATAAAGCACATGCAAGTAAGAAAATTAAAAAAAAACACTTTTATTTGTTCAGTGAGAGCAGATGTATAACTCTTTCTACCACCACTATAATGCATAATCATACTTAAAGAGGGGGATTGGTTGGTATCTATTGGGGGAGGGGGGGGGGCAGAGAGGGGGGGGGCAGAGAGGAGGTAAGAAAATGTAAAAACTTACCCCTTTGTTCAGTGAGGGCAGGTGTACGACCCTTTCTACCACCACTATACTTGAACGCTGAATCAAAGTTAAATGGTGATCTATAGTCAATGGCTATCCCATGGTCTGATGTAGGTAGTTGGGAATATTTCACACGTGACGAACTCCACATGGTTGCAGTCTTCTCTTAACCAGTATTATATCAGAAATGTTTTGAAGTTAACGTTTCCCCACTTCAATTGTTCTCGCTGTGTTTTTTTCACCAGCAGACTTAAGGTAATGCACTAAACTAGCGATTCCTTTAAGTACCCAGCAGTCTTCAGTTTTCAATAAATTTTCCTCTTTGGAGTAAATATGTTCATTTAACAAACTCCTCATAGATGTCTGTAGAAATAACTGACTTGAGAAGTCACCGAGGTGAAATAATGTTACAAATCACTTTTGTCTTGGGAGTCTTCTTGCATGCCAGTCACGTCTGTAACAAATCGCTCCTTTTCACAAACTGTTCATAAAATCCACACTTATTTCAATAAAAACGAGGACACCGATCTCACTACTTTCAGTACCTACACTTAATCTCCCTTCTTCACAAATAATGAGCAAACAGAGACTGTTTTCATCATTACAATAAAACGCTAACGGGAAAAATCCAATCTTCAATTCTTATGGTTCAGTTACTCCGATTCTGACGAAATATTTTCATATCTTGAAGGATCCTCTAAACTCTCCTTGGATCATATTTCATTATGTGAAAATTACATTCAGGATTATACTGCAACAACATAGATAGCCACCTCAAATAAATAGTAGCAGTGCGCTCATTGGTTACCATGGTTACATCATCCTCTTATATATGTAATACTGTCACTTTCTCTAGTGACACTGAAGTATTTATACATGTAACAATCTGCAAAAAAACATAAAAACGAAAAATCTTAAAATTTACTAATATTATGTAACTCAATTTTTTTATTATATTAACACTATTGGAAAATCTCACGGAATTACAATTGATAGAAACAATTTCTGAAGCCAAAAAATTATACATCAAATCTACGAAATTTGTCATGTATGAAAAATCAGGGCTTTTAATAAAATGAGTCAAATTGTTCTCATTTAAAGTTTGAATTGTTGCCAGAATTTTATCTTTTTGAATTTACTGTCAAATATTTGTACTACAAATACACTCATCAGGCAATGGGTATTTTGAAAAAGCTGTGCAGTGAAGTGAGTTTGATTATGAAAAGTAAAGTGTATAAACAAGTCGTGTATTCATGAGTATCCAGTTACACGTATTTTAATGGTTTTATGACTATACATACTCCAATAATGAACTGAAATATCCATACAGACCATGCCGTCGCATGTAAATTAGCCTCACCTACAATTATAAAAATTTAGCCCTGTCACGTTAGTCCCAAACCTGAATGGATCTCTGTAGCATTTGTGTTTGTTTGTTTGTATTTGTCTGCATAACAGAAAATCGCTGGGAGGAATTCCCAGCACAAAAATTTATTTAAAAAAAAAAAAAAAAAAAAAAAAAAAAAAAAAAAAAAAAAAAAAAATTATGAGATTAACTTATAAAACCTACTGCCTGGAAATGTATTTTACATGTACAGTTATTTGCTTGTTTCCTGTTATTGTCTTTGTTAATATCTGATTCTAAAGATATGCGTCATTCATGGCAATTTGTTTGGCTATGACAATCAAATACATGTACATGTACAAACATGACAAACTGTTTTGAAGATTTGTAATGTTTGCAGTGTTTGCCCCAGGGATAAAGCACAAAATGGTAACTAATTTGCATAATAATTTACATATCAATAATATAATTTGCATATTTATTTTGCATAATCAGGACATCAGCATATAACATGCATGTCTTCAACATACTCTGACACATACACACATAGATCAGCCATTTCTCTTCATGTGAAAGTTTTACATATTGGCAATGACGGTGTTAGCACCATGTTTTCTCTATAGTGGAGAGAACACTATTAGTAAACTATTAAAGAAATCCGAAAAATAGGCGTGATTATGGGATATTACAGTGAAGGATAGGCATTATACCATGCACAAACCATGTTGAACAAAAAATATGGAATTTATACCCTGGTCGTTCTATGTCACAACTACACAGGTCTAGACTTTGTCATGACAACATGCATCTATGTTACTGGCTCTGTTGTGTTCGAAATATGAATTTGGAACATGATTTTCTTGTCATGAAGAGGGTGCTGAGAAGTCAAATGAGGGCTTGAAGGCCTAGTTACCATGTTCAGAGAGAACATCTGAATGTAACTTGTTGTATGATTTACTGACATAGCTCATGGTGAACATTTTCAAGGAAAACACTAGTAGTGCAGTACAATTCTCTATAAAACTGTAGACTATTGACAGTAGTTTGTACCTTTTTGGCTATGTTTCATCGAAAACAAAGTCGTAGCCTCACTCAGTAGCACTGAATACTAAGGCGTACTTAGAGGAAACTGTGAGTGCTCGTGCCTCTGGCACTCGCTGTGATGTTGCTAAATAATCAGTACACGGTTATAGTATTGCTCCGGATCAGAACGAGGCGACAACTTTAGTTTTAGATAAAACATAGCAAAAAAGGTACAAACAACTGTCGACAGTCTATAAAATTGATGTACATGGGATTATGTATGTATACATGTATGTGTACAGTTTTGATTTAAAGACCATGATATTAGGTCAGGGGTGAACAAATCCACTGGTCCTGGGTCCGGGACTAGCGATTTTTTTGGGTGGACCACACAAATTTTACCTTGTCTGGTCCATCATACCAGTACCTTACTGTTAATAACTATGTTAAAAAGTCATCTCAATATACAGATTCATAGGTAAGATTTAATGTTTCACATTAGCGGGACCTGGGACCACTAATTCTTTCAGCAGGACCACTGGATTTTTTAAGGCACTGGTCCGGGGACCACCAGTTTACAAAATGATTTGTTCACCCCTGTAGGTACACAGTGTACCTCTTTATCATCAATCATGGTCGTAAAATTAAAATCAAAACTTTTCTACTAAAAGAAGAAATATTAGCTAGTGTATGCTTGAGTTACCATCTATACCCTTCATTGAGTACACTACTTGTAAAACACTGAATATATAAGTACATGTATAATGGATCTCAAATGTAACTTATGTATTAAAGTTGAATTTATAATGTTCACTAAGTATCTGTCAGTCTTTTCTGACAAAACGTACGTCTATAGTCTAGCGGTATAAACCCAGCCAACAGACACATTGACAAAACCTGCTGACCTGACATACAGGAATGACTGGTCTATAGTCTAGCGGTAAACCCAGCCAACAGACACATTGACAAAACCTGCTGACCTGACATACAGGAATGACTGGTCTATAGTCTAGCGGTATAAACCCAGCCAACAGACACATTGACAAAACCTGCTGACCTGACATACAGGAATGACTGGTCTATAGTCTAGCGGTATAAACCCAGCCAACAGACACATTGACAAAACCTGCTGACCTGACATACAGGAATGACTGGTCTATAGTCTAACGGTAAAACCAGCCAACAGACACATTGACAAAACCTGCTGACATGACATACAGGAATGACTGGTCTATAGTCTAACGGTAAAACCAGCCAACAGACACATTGACAAAACCTGCTGACATGACATACAGGAATGAATGTTCTCTACCATATACATTGTACATTATGATGTTATCCTCAATATTATTCTTTGCTCAGTCAAAGAAAAGATGAGATATAACATACAAGGGACATTGTATCAACTTGTCATGACAAAACCTTTGGGTTTTCAGTATTTTCTGGCTGAGTGTAGGTAAATATTGGGAATGACAATCCCTTGAGCATAATTTATGAAAACTTGAGAAAAATACTTTAAATTTGATCGTTCTGACTTGTATTTTGAGCATCACAGAACTAATACTGTAGGTGCAGTGTTGTCATGACAACCAGGGTATAAATCTAATATTTTTGTTTCAATACATATTGGACTTAGGATAAAAAAATGTCTACAGTGTTCCAAAATTATACATGTAACCATAGTGATTATAATATTTGTCCAAAATGTTAAAATAAATCCAAACAGACCAGATAAATGACTACTGCTTGAAATCTCAGACGGAAGTTTGACAGAGTCTTGAAGTTGTACAGGTAGATGTATGCACAGAATTAAATGGGATTTGAGGGATCACTGTTCCAAATCCATGGAATACGACTTCTCTTTTAATGAACTGGATCATAGGAATATTAGAACATGGAATACACTCTGGAGATTTGAGTCTTATAACTGTATGGTGTCATTCCTTGGATATATCCATGGAATTTAGAATTTAGATGGATCAGTGTTATACATGTAGATCCATGGAATGCGATTCTATTCTAATGAACTACATTGTAGATAAGACCTAAAAAAAACTGTTTGGTTTCAGTTACGCAACCCCACCTAGTTTTTCACTGCTGACCCTAAACTTACATGTTTTTTACATATTCTACAAAAAAATTAATAAAATTGCAAAAATTGTGAAGTCTTGCGAGAATTATTGGATGTGGAATCAGACATCAACTTAAAAAGACAATATAAAACTGTTCTTCTAATCTGTAATGGCTGTACATCTGATGAGAAGAAACCAATGACACAGAGACCACATTGAAAACAACGGAAAACATAACTACTTGAACTAGTCATTCACACATTAAATTTTTTTTTTAATTCTACCTACCCCACCTATTCTAAAATGGAGCGTAATCGGAACCACACAATTTTTTTTAGGCCTAACAGGGATAAGAACATGGAAAATGTTCACAAAATTCAAAATTCCCATTAGTCTGGATTCTACACTACAAATCTTACAGTTACATAATAAGTATAGCACACACAGACCCAACAAAGCAAACACTAAGTCTGGAGTGAACATTTAGCTACTATTCTTCAAACTCTTTGATTTGTTCAATTGCAAATGTTCATTGTTGATTAAGTGATCCCCAGATTTACTTTCAATATATCTACATTGAATCCTTAGGGATATTGATGCATACAGGTACTACAACACCTTTCAACTATACATCATCATTCATCAATACATTTTATCTCAATATTGGTTGAGATTTTATGCAGCCATATTGTTTTCTCACACACTTAATTTATCATACAAAATGTAGTATGGTGAAATACTAAATTCTCCATTCTTGCAAACTAGAGTTATTATTTCTACCACTACATTTCGAAATAAGTGGGAGGCTCATTAAGAACGTTGTCATAAAACAGGCTGTGGTTTGCGAGGATATTCACTTGAAATTTATTGTGAAAATTATACTTTTCATTCATACTATGCATAACTTTCTAAATCAGTGAAAATTGGGTCCGGGTAATACAGACAATTCCTGTTTTCAGTGAAAATGAAATCCCTTTAAAATATGTAGTATTTGACATTACAACCATAAGCTGATTGGGACAAAATTTAAAACAGAGATGTCAATAAAACTACATTTTACACAAAACTGAAATTAAAACTGCAAATTTCACCATGATACTAGCAATCTACATAGTATTACATATATACAAATGTACATGACTTAGTTACAATGTTGTTATTGGTGGGGGGGGGGGGGTTGGTTATCTACAGTTTTAATTCATGGGAAGAATTTCAAATCTCGACATGGTGGGTGGGGATACTACATCACAAGTACAGCTTCTTGGCATTTCCTCCACAATAATCTCACCATCGAGACATAATATGACAGACATGTTCCTTCTTCATCATGCACTCGTGACTGAGGCTCTAGTACGTCTACGAACAAGTTCCAACAAACCAGCACATATTACATGTAACGTCCCAGTCAGTCTCTATTACTATTAGCAGTATTTTTCGAAACGTGTTATTGCTAGAGAAATACTGTACTAGCTAATCTGTTCACGTTGTTCACCATTGCACTGAGAGATCTACAATACAATATATTTAGTTTTGTCTTGACCGCATTTATTTTACCTGAATGGTTGCCGTACACTATGTCAATGGGGTGCAGCCTGCAGAACTCAGTACAGGTCTATTCTACCGTGGTACAAAGACCGTGATGCTGAGGACTATGTATGGTAACTGTAACTTACCTGTACGGTACACATAAACAGATGTAGTTGTAATAGTCTTGGAGTTCCACTACAGAGACATACAGAAGACAGATTAATGGCTATCCAGCTAGCAGCTTGTGATGCATCCACACTCAGCTGACTGTTTAATACTCAGAACATATCTGTGGCGCCCTCTAGTGGTCAACAGTAAAATTTAAAGATGGAAAAACGGTAGTGATGTTGCATATATGAATACATCCTGAACATGTTTAATAATGATCTTGTCGTGATTTTTTCAATATACGACTAATATTTAAAGTAAAATTCAAAGTTACATCCTGCTGTTATTCAACCATGTCAAATCTTATCATGTCTGGTAAATTGCACATCAAACTACGAGATCTGCTTATAAAAATAACATTATGACATGATCTTTAGGGCACAAAATATATTTTTGAAAAAGCAGTCTCGGCTATCAATTTAGCCTTCTCAGTGCATACCACATCTATCTTGTTATATATATATAAATGTAGTCAAACAACTTGTAGCTCTCTTACCATTTCAAACTTAGCAGCTTTGGTGTGTTTTTGATGGCTACCGTCGTATGACAAATTTAGACATATGCACCACATCTGATTTTGACGTAATTAGATATAAATATTACCAGAATACACATCACACACCATAAAATCATGTAGCCTCTAGGCTATAATACAATGTTCCCATGCAAGCATGGAAAAATTACACATGCCCATGAAAAAGAACACAAAACATTGAGAATTGATTAAATGCAAACCATCAAGATACCACAAGACAATAGATATAAAACATTCCATGAATTTATTGCAAAAAAAAAATGTTTTCAAAATTATATTCTATAATTGTTCCTCAAAGTTATAGTACAAATAAAATAACATAACATGAAAGGTACTAGTTATAGTGGAAATGACTTGTTTGACAAAAAGTCACAAAAATTATGATCCTGTTTGTAAAAAGTTTCTACAACTTTTGCACTAGGAGTAGTAGTAATAGGAGGTATATTCTTTCCTTGGAGTTGCATTAAAATCAAATAATCTTTCTGGTGATCTACGAAATTGTCAAATATGCAAATGAGAATTTATTCTACCAAAGCCATCAATTCCCCCAGTTTGGCTGTATGGTACATACATATAAAATAATGTGTTTGTTTCATCTAGTCATTCTATAACACAGTAAATATGACTACCACAGTACAACAGCAATTATAAACATTTACCCTGTACAAATGAGAGATTAATTTCTTGTTCATTAAAAAAGACGTAACTGTTGATACTAAACTATGATGAAGAAGACTCATCTGTGCAGGTGACAGAGTTCCAAATAAATTAAACATTGTACTGCACCAAAACATCGGAATAAATCCAAGCTTTCAATCTTTCCTAGCATTCTGTCCAGTTGTGAATAATGATAATTGGGGCAAGCTCAGGCAAACCTTTTGGAAGTCTGATGATGTTTTGTTTTGCACACAATCCACAACTTAATTATGGCCGTATGTGAGTGACGTCAAAGCAAAATACATATGAGGGATCTACACAGTACTATTATATAATCCACAGATGTATTCTCGTCAAGCAGAATTTATAAATTCTCAATGATAATCACAAATCTATAGTTCAATACTAGATAGGAAAACTCTAGGAGAGCTTGAGTATAACCATGAGCATCTAAGTTTGGGAATTTGTTTCAAGTTCTTTACTTATCCAGATAACAACATTACATGCTTCTTCCTGATGGTTCCAAGAAATCCATTCCAATGTAATCAAAGATGTCTTCTTCAGAGGAGACAGGCAATGGTTCTCCTGGCACACCTTTGTAAATAAAATACATAAATATGAAAATGTTAATCTTGATAACTAAGTTTCAACTGTCATAAACTCCATGTTTGCACAGGTCTAAACCAGTGACTGTGTGTCCTCTAATGTTGTTGTGAGTCAAAATGAGAAAAACTGGCATTTCTTGTGAGTCACCACATATAGTACGAGATTGGGGAACACCAAATTTTGGTGCGTCACTAGAAATTGTGTACGTCAGTGTTTGAGGCAACTATTACATGCATATTGACAAACAATTTGATTACATGTATTAAAACAGATGAGGAAAATCTGAATGTGAATTTCTGATGTAAATGTGTTCATATCAATCCTAACTTATTTTACCATGGACATGAAAACCTGCCGATATCATACATTTGTATCTCTAGGAGGAGACTCTCCTGAAACTGATCTGAATTTGTTCAGTATGTGAGTGCAGGTATAGCATTTGTTGTCCTCTGTTCTACATGTAAACTAGTCTAATGCAATCCTTCAGCGAATCTTCCAGTGGTTAGAGAGACCACATTGAGACTACATTGGCATCCAGACTACATGTAAACACAGATACCATCCCATCAGAAGTTGGAGCTGGCTGAGGTAAGGATGTTTGTGGATGAACAGGGTCACTGACATATATGGACAATTCAAATAAAGCATCAGAACAGGAGGGTTCTAAAACCACACTTGAAAGAAAGGGTTTTGATGTACAAAGACCTAAAACACTGCATCAGACTTCTACTGTGTACTTTCTTAGTTGCCATCACTCTATACACTACAGACTATGACTTACCAGTACTTCCAACAGGTCTGATAGAGTATTCATTGAGTGTAAAACCTTCTTCCAAGGCCTTACTTCTCATATCTTTGTTGAATATATCACTACCAGTGAAATACAAGATACCACAGAAATACTGATCATGAGGTAGAATACGGATATCAATTCTACGAAACAGGTGTTCAGTGCCGTCTTCTTCCTTGGGTAATTTACATACACCCTGAAATGTTGGATAAGGAGAGAACCAATATATTGGGTATTTTGTCAAGCTAGAATGTAGAATGTACAGTTGACTGACAGTACAATAGACATACATATTCAGGATAATGTTTAGGTTTTAGATAGGAATAAGTATAGACCCTCTAGCATAAGCTGATCTGTATCACCCATCACAAATGTCTGTCTGTCTGTCTGTCTGTCTGTCTCTGTCTGTCTGGCTGTCTGTCAGTCAGTTAGTCAATCAGTCAGTCAGTCACTTACCATTACTGATTACTTACCATATATTTGGTATCACCAAATGATATTGTGTCTGTAATAAATTTGGCATCTTCCAAAGTTTTCACTGCTTTCTTGAGAAGTTCTGGCTGTAAATCAAAGACAGGATGAGTAACATATGAAATAAATAAAATAAAGACCTTGTCAGACCCACTAATCTCTGATTTTGTTATAACTTGGGTTGTTGTTTGCTTGGTGGTTAGACCACTTGCGTCTTAATCACCACACAAAGGGGTGACATCAAGAGCTGGATGCAAGATATAAAACATAAATTCTTTCACCAAAATCTGATAAAATGGTTTTAATTTTATCAAAGCCAAATTTTGGATTGTACTTATTTTTTTTTATTCATTTGACATAAATATCTCGGCAACTCAAAAGATTGGAAAAATCTTTTACTACTATATAAAATGAATTCAAGTATCAATTTCTATTCTACTGTTCTTAAAACAAGACAGACTAAACCTACCTTTTTACTAGTTTCTGAAGTAAATGAAGGATGTGTAAGTAAGATATCAATATCTCCACTTGAAGCCTTTCCTCTTCTATAACTACCACATATTGTAGCTATGTATTCATCATCTATATTTTTAACATATTTCTGTATTTCAGTATTCAATCTATCCATCTCTGCCCTCGGTATCCTGACCTCAAAGTCTTCAAAATGTCTACAAATCAAAAAGTCCTCATTTTTAAGAAAAATTACTTTCTTAATCACACTATCGTTCAGATCAGGAAATGCTTTGCAGTCTAGTTCATGAAACACTTTATAGTTGAAGGGGAACACCACTGAAGGAAATAGAAATATTTTCGTAAACTATGGGTTCTTGAAAGTCATTTCATGATTTTACATCACTGATAATTATTTGCAATTTCAGAGAAACATCAAGTTGATCTTGTGCATTTATAGGGTATCTTTGCTGTGGATTGTTACATCATGGGAGATAGCAGAAATACGGTATTCAATGGTTGAACACTGAATATTCATGACAGCTGTTTCACACTGAAGTGTACAGCATTTTGTACTCATGAATATTCAGTGTTCCCCTTTTAAACTCAAGAAAAGCCTTCCCAGACATCATACCAAAAAAACACTGGCAGGAAATCCTAGTAAAATGATCAGTTAACCCTGGTAGACTTTAGTTAGCTACACAACCTACACAGAAATATTGGACTCTAGAACAGATATGGGTTGTTTTTGGTTGGGTTGTAATGTATAAGATTGAAAAAGACTTACTTGATTCCAATCTTCTGATGATGATTTAGTTTATCTGTGTGCTTCTTCAATTCTAGTTATCAAGAAAAGAAAACATATTTATATATAAGCTTAAAATCATCTCACTAACAGGAGGCTATTTGTTTGCACATCTGTCTGTCTGTCTGTCTGTCTGTCTGTCTGTCTGTCTGTCTGTCTGTCTGTCTGTCTGTCTGTCTGTCTCTCTCTCTCTCTCTCTCTCTCTCTCTCTCTCTCTCTCTCTCTCTCTCTCTCTCTCTCTCTCTCTCTCTCTCTCTCATTCTGTAAGATATTCATATGTCATGACTAACCGTCGATGGACATGATACCATCATCAACTACAAGTTTTCTTGCTGCGGCAGGACTGATGAAAGGAAAGAAAAAGTATGAGACATACATGTATATATTAACAATAATACATTTATAACATACACCTCAAATATAGCAAGGCTGTCTTCTTTTTAATAGTTCAACAAAAATTTAACAGTGTTCATTTCAAGAAAAAGTGACAAGTCCTTTTTCCTGTCAAATATCAACAGCATTTCAATCAACTGCAAACTGGACACACAATGTTTTTATGTTCTCAGAAATAATTAATGTACAGTTCAGATTTTATGACATTTTACAGGAATTAACATAATATATCACTCATCAATCTATAATTGGTTGTTGTCTATATCAGTCTGATTAAAATCTGATGTGGTGAAAGTGGCTTGATTGCCCCCATTTCCATCTCTTTGTGTTGTTTGTTTCGATTTTGTTGTTCTGGGTGATTGCTGCCTTTCCACATCATGGGTAAATAAATCAATCCAGCCACATTCACCACATCAGATTTTAATCATATCGCAGTCCATCAAGCGACTTCATTGATCATAAACACATGGCTATGTTAGTGTAACATTATTTGTTTATACTTACCCAATTCCTGTCACTCTTGTTAATTCATTGATAGCCATACTCTTATCATCAGCTTTAATCTTTTCAAGTTTTTGAAGTTTTCCTGTTGCAATGAATTCATCTATTTTCTTCTCAATCTTCTCACCAATTCCTTCCTGTTCAATAAAAGTCATCTATTGTTATAACAGAGATTGATTTTTTACAATTGGGGGAAAAACCTTGTTAAATTCTGCCTTCAAAGAAAGGTGTAGCATACCTTTGAAAATGATATATTTTGAGAGAATTTGTTGAAAATATATGTTGACTGTTCACGTTTGACTGACTCAAACTACTTTTAAAATTAACTCTATCTCTGATCTGTCTTCTCCAGGCTTTGGTTTTGTCGGTAAAGTACGTCATGATGGGGCACCCTCACACATCGGTCAATCAGACGAGGCCAGTGATGGTGGAGCAACATTATGTGTCTTACAGACTAACTTTGATCATGCACTACTTTTATGTTATTGATATTGATTGTGACATTTTATAACTTTTCCTCTGAACAATCTAAATGATACTTATAATAAAGTGAACAAACTTAAAGAATACAATCTTGGGTGACAGCAGCTACCATTCAATATTAATTCTTAGCATTGTTCTGACTATCTTTGAGTATTTTTTTTTAGACCTCAATCGAGACAAGTTTTAGTTATCCTTGGCAAAGATATTATATATGTTTATTTGCCAAATAAAACAAATCAACCAATCAATCAATCCATCAACCATAGACCCTCCACCCACGTGGGTGGAGGGTCTATGCATCAACCAATCAATCAATCAATCAATCAATCAATCAGATATGTAAGAATACCCTGACACAGTGTATCTTGCAGAACATGGGTTCAAGTGGTGATCAATAATACAATTTGCACAAGAACATGAGTAATTGGCCATACCAATTTCCTTGCTTCTTTTCCACTTTTTATCCTAGTGGGGTGTTTAGAAAGTACACTGGCTGCCTTCCTGTAGACGTTGTATTTGTGCATTGCTCTAGATACATTCTTCTCATAATTGGCCAAATCTGTGATACATGGATTGAACAAAATGGACATCAATCAATATAAACAGTCTTTACAATATCATAGTGTCTTGTGTCACATTTCGTTCTTGGAAGAACTATTTTTTGTCGTCCAGCCACAAGTCTAAAATTTGTAATCATTATGAATGTATGTGTGATATATCGTACCGTATAAGTATTACTATATATAACAGTTACTTACAATATCAATTTATTCCCAGATAAATAAATAAATAAATGAGATAGTGTACTACCGGTAATGCTCTTGAAAGAAATGTTTTTCGGTCCAGCCACAAGTCTAAAATTTGTAATTATTATCATCATCATCATCATCATCATCATCATCATCATCATCATCATCATCATTATTATTATTTATTTATTTTAATATTTATTTATTTATTTATTCATATATTTATTACGATTGTATTTATGTTGTTTTCTTTAATATTTGATGTGTAACCTTTCAAAGGTTCTTTTCCAAACTAGACAGGTTTGTGACCCATAAAAATATACAGTAGACTCAGAAATTGAAGAGTTAAAGTAAACATTCTGACAATTACAAGTCCCTCCCTTGCTCCCGTAGGACTACCACAGAGTCAGTACCAGACAAACAAAGAAGGCAGTCAAGTTTCAAACAAACCTGTTAAAAAGTCACAGAAATCGGCATTTGGGTTGTTCGAATCTGGAGCCTTTCGTTTACTCATGGTGTCTTCACTTCCACAGGATTGTCGAAGTCTGGCCAAGTTACGAAAATTGTGCGGCTTATGTAGAAATCTGCTTGCAAGCAGAAACATGCACACGATGATTCAGTCCAGCGTCGTTTGTTGTTGTTAGTTGAGTAGGCCTTAACTTATTAAAATATTGTTTGAAAAAACACGGACAATCGACTTCATATTCACAATAGTTTAGAAATAAAACGATATCAAAATATTATAAATTATCATTAAAAATTCAATATATCTAAATAAAAAGGAATAAAGGAATAAAACTTCAACAATTAATGTCACATATTTATTAGTTACACAGCGCCTGTAATTTAAAGTGCTCGGTGTGTGACCTACGTTTGACCCGTTCTATTGACCCGAGGTCATTCAAATGAGTGACGTGATAAAACGTAAGAAATACAGAGAAAACAGGTGAATAGAAATATCTATACTGGACATTCATTTAGATGAAGGTATTCAGATGTTCTCGATTATCGGTTTCATAGGTGTTTCTAGCAAAATTAGCATTTTCGTATGTGATACCCATGATGCACTGTTTTGTCTGGTACTCTGGAGGGAAATTTGACAGTCTGTACTTCAAGAATACATCTATCAAAAATCAGGACTGTTTGAAACATTTTACTAAAATGACAGTGTAGGTGTACTTTTTTAGGACAACGATTGCAAAAAAGTTGATTCATCGGTTAGAATTTGAATGATCAGGTACATTTGAGACTGTGTACCGTACGATATTCGATCATCACAATCTGTGTTATGATTGTATTGCAGGACATCCAGAACAGAACGTAAACAAAATCGTCAGGATACCAAGTGACAGAATCCAAATTTTCAGCGAAAAAATTCAATTCGAAATGAACGGTAAAGCATTTACAGTAAGTAGTTATTCGTATTGGTTGTCGAATCCTTGATCCTTGAAATATTAGAGAGCAAAACAAAAGTTTAGCCTTGCACTGTAAGTTGCAGTGAAAGTCAAATCAATTTGTGGGGTGAGTTATTGAAAAAAAGAAATAATATACTAGTAGATAAAAACTTGTACCAGCATTAAAAATGCATATTTATTAATTTATCATGAGTGAAATTAAAAAATGTGAATAAATGTTTGTATTTATGTATCGTAGGTATATATATTATTATCCCCAGAAATATAAATAAAAAAGATAGTGTGCTATTGTGGTAAATGATTACATGATTCCAGGAAAAGATTCACTTGTTGTATGCAATTGTTGTCAACTGGTCAAAACCTTGGGGTATACCATCCCCAGGGGGTGGGTGGTTTATTGCCTAATTATATGTTGTCTATTTATTTGATATTTATGTACTACTATAGGTCTTGTACACACATCAGAAGACCAAAAAGGCTAAAACCTGGCATGATGGTATCTTGAAACTTGGTGTACAAGGCAACAAAGCTTCTCTGTATGATGACAAAAAGTCCAAGTTGGATTCATTCTGTGTCAAACATGAACAGGTATTGTATCTGTGTTTTTGCTAAAGTTGGGAAACCCTGTTAATAGAGAGGGAGAAAGGGGTAAAAATGGCAGTGTTTCCTCATAGAGTCTATGGTAATTTTGTTTGGGAACCAAGGTAAATTTTACCTACTTACCATCTTTAGCAAAAACTCTGTGTATAAAGAGAGGATTCTTCTGACAGTGAAAAGATTTGATACTAAGATATATAGATTATAAATATGTATCATTTTTATTAATTTATATAAGATAGAACAATTGTTGAAAAAGACCATCTATTTAATGGTTTAGTTTCGTGACCAAAATCTTTTGCATACAAAATTTAGTTGTATGCCTACCATAGAAAGTTGAATCTAAATTATTAAACCTAAATGATCCAGTGATTTTATAGTTCAATTAATGTTAGTGGTTAATTGAGATGGTGGTTAAAAAGAGAGGGAGAATCAACACAATACTGTAGTATGTGCTTACACTTAGTGAGTTTTATTGCAAAAATGAATGTAGTTTTTACATGTGGTGTAACTAAATTAGAAAATGATTCTACAATTCAATAGCACTATATAATACTGACCCACTTTTGAGCAACTTAGGAAAATTACTGTTTGAAAATGTTCCCTCTACAGGTTGTTGTTGGTGAACAACTTGAAAGTGATCGTTACCTCATTCTGGTTGAAGAAGAAAACAGTAACAGTAATGGAGGAAACATAGTACAAGCCAAAGATAGTAGTCAAGATGAATTTCAGCAACAGAAGTCAGACCACTGGACAACAAAACCATATATGGATAGAAATACATCAATGCAGCCAATAAAAGGCAGACTTCCTTTAAAGAGAAGGAGAACTGTGAGTGATTGAGATTCAAGTCATGAAGGCAAAACCCAGTGCTTTATGCATTCTAATTCTAATCATTTTGACATTAACAAATAACGTGGCCATATGGATCACAAATGGGTGTTTATTTTGGATTTCAAATTTCTAATACAACTTTACCATGTTTTTCAACTTGAAAAAAGGCAATGTGAAAGAGTATCGACCAAGTCCATGTTTGTACATAATTAAATTGTAAAAAGCTAAAATGGGCATAAAATGTTTGTTTTATTATATGTACAATAACAAGCATTTTACACATTTTAAAATCTTTTGAAATTGATTGAGTGACACACTTGGACTTGGTCTATATTGCTTCATATTATTTTTTATAGTGAAAAAACATGGAGTTTTCTTATGAATTAAAAATCCTAGATAAATAACTAGTACTCATCCATATGGCCACTTTTAACAAGAAAATAATAGCACTTACAATTATTGATAATTTCTGATATACAAAATGGAACATTTGAACCCGTCAACCTGAATGATCTTGACTGGAAATATGATATTATTCATTCGTATATATAAATTATTAATATTGACTGTAAATGATTGTATTATTGTTGGTAATCACATAATCTATTTGTGACTAGAATTATTTAGATTGTATGTGTACTTAATCACTAAATAAATTTTATAAGTTTAGTAATTGTGAAGTGCAGCGAGGGGGGGGGGGGGGGGGGGCTTTTTCCAGAAATTTATAGAAATTCTCTTAAAGTACAAATACTTGTGGTTCTTTTGCAACTTTATGTAACTTTTTCTTCTTTCAGGGATTCACTATACCAAGACAAGTAGCTAAAAAACCCTGCATAGAAGATGAAAGTGACTCAGCAATGTCAGCAACAAGTATGAACCCTACAATTGCTTCAAGGAGTTCACTCACTTTCGCATCTCCATTGTTCAGAACCCCTTTCCAAAAGAAACCCAAAGAAGATTTCATAAATATGTACAAAGACAACAAAGAAAGAATTCGAGAAAGAAATACAAGTGCATACAAGTCAGAGAGTGTGAATCTTGAAAATGACGAACGTGTAGACCAACAAATCATCAATGATGCTAGTCCTTATACAGAGTGTACTTCTATGACAAGTACTTTTAGAACTGATAGAAGTAATAATTTGGCACAGCGTGGTAGATCTAACTTAGAGCACGATGAAAGTAAACAGCAAACTTTCCCTTCAGAGGAGAGTAATTATGACCCATGGTATGGTGATAACTCTAATGCTGGTGATCAGGAACAGTGTAGTGGATATGATGATAAACCATACGTTGGGAAATATAACAGTAGCAAGTCTGATGTTGGTGAATATCAGAGAGAGTATAGCAACAGTTGTGATGTTGGTAGGTATGATGGAAGATATGTGGAAAACTGTCAGAGGCATGAAGACAATTCTGATGTAGATGAATATCACAGAGAAGATCATTACAATTCTGACTTTGGTGGAAGATGTGGTGCAAACCAAATAAGACATGAGAATTTTGATGTTGGTGAATATCACAGTGGAATTGATGACAAGTCTCATGGTGAATATCAAGAATATGACTCTAATTCTGACTTTGATGGCTATGATGGAAGATATGGGAAAATTCCTAAAAGAGACGAGGAGAATTTTGAAGTTGGTGGATATCATAGTGAGTACAGTAATGAGGCTGATACCAGACAAAATGTTGGAATCTCAGCATACCCATCAAAATATACCTACCCTGCCATAAAGACTGAGAATGTCAAAGTTAAAGAAGAAAATAAGGTGCCTAAGAGAAACACAGCTCAAATACTAGCACTCCTAGGAGGTGTAAAAACATCCAAACCACCTACAACTCAAACTAAAGAAACAGGAGACTTTTACAGCAACTTTCACGAGGATCAAATCTGTAAAAATAATGAAATCAGTTTTGATTACAGTCATCGAGCAAATTTGATCCGTCAGCCTCTGTTTAAAAGTAATATTACCTCAGCCAAAACAAACACACAAAATAGTTTCAACAAGAATGAGAAAGAACGTAGTATGACAACACTATCCGGAGACCAGGAGGATCAGTGTACTGATGTTAGTGTTATGAAAGACTTTGTTGAGCCAGATATAAGTGACAAACAGAGTCAGCCAACTCAAGAATCTGATAGACTTTGTAAAGATGCTGTGAACATTAGTGAATCTGAGTGTAAGAACACAGCTGAGAACAAAGAAGTAATGGATATGAGCAACTTGTGTGCTGATGATTGCAATATCAACCAGGCATCTAAACAAATGTCACAAGAACTCACTGATAAAATAGTGGATGAGGTTGAAGAAAGTCCTACCTTTGACTTGAGTTTCAGTCTTGGAGAAGATTTTACAGACTCAGAGAAGACAGATACACTCTGTGATGTGGTGATTGTAAACAAAAACAATCCTCACCAAGAGAAGGAGAGTGCCGATCATCAAAATGAAGTGACAGAGAAAAGGCAAACTTCAAACCAGATAATCAGTAAAACAGCTGATAGCGGTATAGAAAAGTTAATAAGGAAAGAGACAAAAACAGAAGTAGATTCTTGTATAGAGGGCGCTATTGACATGGATGGGAATGGACATGCAGTCAGTGACACTAATTTGGGAAAGAAGGCAGAAGATCCAGCTACAGGTAGATATTCACCACATTTTGAGACTCAGATTACATCAGTAAACGAGAACTACAATAATCAGATAGGGATAGAAGAACAGGTGGTAAGTCCATTAGAGAAGCAAGCTACAATGGTTGTCAATGACAACCCTGTTCATGATAAACAACAACAACATGTTGATTTGGTTCAAGACAAGCAAGGCAAAAATATAGAAATGTGTTTCCAAGACACAGAGAATCAAAATGTTGTTGAACATGTGTCTGAAAAGCTCACTAACAATGCAGAAGCAAATCCAAGTCAAAGTATAGGGAAAGCTAGTCAAGACAAGCGAGATCAAATTGTAGAAGAGAATGTTGACAAGGAACAAATTATAATAGGGCAGCCTGTTGAGGAGAAGCTAAGTCTATGTGTAGGGCAGTCTGTTGAAGAGAGGCAAAGTCAAGATATAGGGCAGCCTGTTGGAGAGAAGCAAATTCTAAGTGTAGGGCAGCCTGTTAAGGAGAAGCAAAGTGCAGGTTTAGGGCAGCCTGTTGACAAGGAGCAAAATCTAAGGGTAGTGCAGCCTGTAGAAGAGAAGCAAAGTCCAGGTGTAGGGCAGCCTGTTGACAAGGAGCAAAATCTAAGTGTAGGGAAGCCTGTTGGAGAGAAGCAAAGTCTAAGTGTAGGGCAGCCTGTTGACAAGGAGCAAAATCTAAGGGTAGTGCAGCCTGTAGAAGAGAAGCAAAGTCCAGGTATAGAGCATCCTGTTGACAAGGAGCGAAGTCCAGGTATAGGGCAGCATGTTGACAAGGAACAAAGTCTAAGTGTAGGGCAGCCTGTTGAGGATAAACAAAGTCCAGGTATAGAGCATCCTGTACACAAGGAACAAAGTGTAAATGTAGTGCAGCCTGTTGAAGAGAAGCAAATTTTGCATATAGGGCAGCCCCATGAAGAGAAGCAAAGTAGAGGTATAGGGCAGCCTGCTGAAGAAATGCCAGATCAAAGTGTAGGGCTAAGTATAGACAAAGAAGTTGTATTTGGGAAACAGGATCAGAGAATAGGGGAATTTACACATAGGAAACCAGCTGAGAATACAGAGAAATTTGATAGAAAGTTGCCTACAGATAGTGAAAATGATGTAACTGAAAATACAGTAGTAGAAGATTCCCAAAATAGCAATAGTTATTTGAAACTTCATTGTTATGAGAATCTTGATGTAATCAGTCAAACTTCATCTGTTGAAAACCAGAAGTCTTCACTTCCTAGTCCACCTAGTTTACATGCAGATGGTCTCCAAAACATGCAGTCACCTGAGCATGCTACACACCAGGACGTTCCAGAAATGACAAATTTTGGCACTTATTTAAGCCCAGAGCTTGAAGTCCCAAAGCAATCTGTCAAGTCAAATGCAAACCAGTCAGAAACTCAGGATTGTAGTTTTGGAATTGAAGGTCAGGATAGTGAATCTTCATGGACAGGAAATGGCAGCGAAAATCAGGATAGTACATCTGAGGAAGTAGAACTAATTACTAGTAAGGGATTGCCAAGTCACCAAATACAACTAACTGATTTCAATAAAGACCTAGAGACTATTGAGAAACTAATACCTGACTGTCATAAAGAAAACACCATTGAACAAGAATGCAAGCAGCAACATGGGTTTGAAAGTAAAGGTCTTACCTATTTCAGGAGATATAAAGATGGGTGTGAGGAGAGTGCTGTCGTCAATTTGCCCTCCAATAAATCTGAAACCCATATCACCACAGAGGTAGTTACTTGTAATAGGAAAGAGATAGATACTCATAATATAAAAGAGACAGAAACCCAAAGTAACAGAGAGATGGACAATAGAATTACTAGAGAGATACCCACTACTGGTACTCCTGGTACTCCTGCTAAAAGTGAGCTAGACACTATTTCTGTAGGAGAGATAGACCTCTATAATACCAGAGAGCTAGACAGTCATGATGACAGAGAGATAGACATCTACAGTACCAGAGACATGGACACTCGTACTGTAGAGATTGATGCTTATAAACCCATACAAATGTATGCACTTAGATCAACAGAGACTGATTGTAAAATACCCATTGAGATGGACAATCATCGATTCACAGAAATGAATTGGCATAGACCCACAGAAATGGATAGGCATAGACCCACAGAAATAGGTAATGACAGGCCTAGACAAATGTATGATGATGTATCACTAGTAATCGATAGTCACAGACCCATGGAGATGGACAGACAAATACTGGAAGGGATGAACAACTGCAGACCCATAGAGATTGATAGTCATAGACCCATAACTATGGACAGACAGATACCCTTAGGGATGGATAGACAAATACCCTTCGGGATGGATAGACAGATACCCTTAGGGATGGATTGGCAAATACCCTTAGGGATGGATAGACAGATACCCTTAGGGATGGATAGACAGATACCCTTAGGGATGGATAGACAGATACCCTTAGGGATGGATAGACAGATACCCTTTGGGATGGATAGCTTCAGACCCAAGAAGATGGATTGGCAAATACCTGTAGGGGTTGATAGTTGCAGACCCATAGAAACAAGTTATCCAGTCATAAACCAAAACTTGATGACAAATTTTTGGAAACCAACTAAAAGGATAGAGCATAGAATAGGTAGGCCTCTAAATATTTTCACTAAAGAATATTCCATTTTCATTACAGGTTTATAGCAGTATTCACCATGAATTTAGAAGATTGGACTAACTTCAAAAGATACTCAATATAGAAGCTAGGGAGTGAAGTTCAGGGTTAGGTTATGGATAGAAATAGGGTGATATTAGCAAAGTTGATTTGTATTATCTGAAGTTAGTGAACACTGTACGTTCTACAGGCAGGTGTTTGCATACAATAGTTTTAGTCTGTGTCTATCATTAATAGTAAACAGGAGGCTTAATTACCAGCAGTGTGCCCTCTAACGATAGCCAAATTTTGTTGTTGTGAGTCAAAATGAGAAAAACTGGGATTTCTTGTGAGTCACCACAAAGTAAGAGATGAGGGAACACCAAATTTTGGTGTGTCACTAGAAATTGAGTGCATCAGTAGCGCGTCAAATTGGCTAAGAGGACACACTGATTACCAGAGTGATATTTTATTTCAGTTTCTTCTGGAAATACATCACCTAAACATAAAGTTGAACAAGCATCATTGACGAATTCAAGAGTGACACTTAGCAAACCCATCCAACAGCACTTGGATAATAAATTCTCATTGTCTGAACTTCCCCATCCATCACAGCTGACTGGTAAAGGAAAGGAAATACAGAACAAATCAAATTCTTTTGTTGAAAAAGTAAGTCATACATACTTTATAAGCTGATACAAACTTACCAAATGCTCTAAAAAAACAAACAGAGGAGACACCTTGGGCTGTATTTTTATCTGTGTTAAGAATTATTCCCCAATATTTTTCTTTGTTCAGCCATGGAAAATACGAGTGACCTCAAGGGGCCTTGTCACTAAAGTCTCACGACGATTTGGTCACGAATATTTTCCGTCTGAATGAAGAAAAATATTGGAGAATATTATAATTATATCTCCTCAAGCATAATTTATGAAAAAAGGGGAAATGATGGTGATAGGGAATGTTTTGAGTCATATTTCAATCACTGCAGAACCAGTGACATATACAGGGGTTGTTGTGATGTAGAATGACCTGGGCATATAATCCATATTTTACGTTCAAGGACAATAGGTATGTATTATACAACAAAGAAGAAAATGGCTTATCCTTGGAGATGCAACATATTGGAGATAAATGAATAAGTAAAAAAAAAAGAAACTACACCGGATGGTGTCAGCAAAAGTGAGCTCAACAGGTGTCTTGACATTGTGGTTGTTTTTTGGCCAGTTCATAGAGTGTCAGCAGGAAAGTCTTTGCCTTCCTCCTCTCCAACAGAAGATTATGCTGATCTCTGAGCCCTCCTGTGTAAACGTTGTATGGAAAATCTGAGAATTCTTCTTAGTTTTTTAAATTTCCAGTATTGAATTCATGTACATTTAGTGTGATCTTGTGTCATTCTGACTGTTTGTATCTGCAGGCATCACAGAGAATTGAAGACACTCACTGGCAGAGAACAGTATCCAGTGGTAGAGTTACAAGAAGCCCTACATCATCCAATATACACCGTGTTGTTGTCAAGAGAGAATCAAGTGTAGACAGAGATAATGTGCCAGACAGAGACAATATACACAGGGTACCAGATAGATTATTAGACAGTATGAGGGAAACACATGGTATGGCTTCTTTCTATACAATATTATACACTTATAGCCTGGCTGAAAGCCAAGGGAGATAATTGTTACATAACAGCACAAGGGTAATATGACATCTACTAGTGCCCGAATAAGGCCAGGCGATAAGTGTTTTATAACACATCACATTCTCAGGCACATATTCTTTCTATAGTCAAAGCAAATCGTCATAAGAGTTCCATGTTATGTGAATATTGCCCTAGAGAAATAGAACACAAATAGTGTCCCTATATGCAAATTGTGGTCACTATGGATCAATAGTCCATACCACATGATACAACCTAAGCCAATCACTGAACAGTGAATGCTATATGAACACGGTGTGTAATAATATACAAATATAATTCAATAAGATCATGATGTGATATGATCCTATATAATATGATACCTGTAACCATGACACAATATGATTTGTTACAAGCATGATGGGATACCATCCTATCCAATACCATAACAGTACGATGATACAGTACAGTAGAGTACAATACAATACATATCATATTTTACAATTAATGTTTTATGTTTTCAAATGACAGATTTCACAAGAAGGAATGAAGAAAGTTTTTATATGGACTTGACAGCTGCCAAGGACAGTTACAGTGATTTGCCATCACATCCATGGAGACAGCAGTTTATGATGAGAGAGCTTGAAACAAAAAGAACTTCATCACCTCTGTCAAGATTTGCATATCCTTCGCCCAATATTCCAGCATCTCCTGGGACTACTTTCTCCCCTTTACAAAAAGTACCATCAGTTGGGGGTACACCAGGTGGTTTATTCAGCCCTCCACAAAGTATTGTTCCTGGTCCTGAGTTTATGAAAGACCACAGTGATATTGAAGGTGTGGACCATGTTGTCATTGATGCTACAGCTCAGAACTGTAACCAAGACATGGAATCTGGGTTATCAACAAAATTTGCAAGAGATGAATTAAACATACAGAAGATCCAGGAAGTGAATACTGGATATGAAAGAGATCAAGATGTTACACCAGTAACTTTGGAAACTAAGACAATGTGGAATTCTTATGAAGAGAACACTCATGATGACATAGATAGTGTTATAATTGATGCTACAGTCCCAAACTCCAGACAAGATAACAAAACTAGATTGATGACAAACTATAGAACAGAAGAAATAAGCAGACAGCAAATCCAGGATGTGAATAGTGCATCTGAAGGAAACCAGACTATGGAACATGCAAATCAGGCACAGCTTACAACATCCTATGTTGGAAGGTATCCAGAAGATCCCTGTTTAGATACACAGACAACGAGATCACGTCACTCAGATATAAATGATAGGGTTAACAAGATAGAGCCCAAATTATCATGGAGTGCACCATCTCAAGAGATCGATAACCATGGATTCAATAGTCACATTGGGAAAACGTTTGGATCTGCATTCTCCCATTTCAGTAAAACTCATGAGGCAAGTTTACCAAATGTCAAGGATAGATCCTATCAGTTTAGACGACGGGAGAGAAAACCTATCGTATCTAAGCCTCCAGAAGATGAAACAGGAAAATTTACGAAGGAGAGTGTTGGCATGCATACTCCTCAAATGTCGTATGATGATGAAAGTGTGCATCAGAATGTAACTTTGAATAATCCATCATCAATGAGGTCTTGTAACAGAGATACTTTGTACCAGAATGCATATCAAACAGAGAATGGTGGACATTATTCACAGATAGACATTCAGTCTCAGAATCAAGGAAATCACACTGAAGAGTTTGTTGAAAGTCACACCAGTGAGGACTTACAGACCTTGACATCCAACTACAGTCATAGAAACAAGGAAGCAATGCAACAGACTAACACATTTACAGAAAAATCTGACTTCTGTCATGCAAGAGAGGGAGACAACACCGTATATGATGTCAAATTACAGCCTTCAGAAAGTTTTGACAAAGAGATGGAGCAGAATAAAAGACCTGTACAAAGAAGACAATTCAGAATAGGACTTAGAAGAACTAGTTCTCTAGAATCTACAGTTGGGTCTTCCAGAAATGAAGGTCCTAGATGTCCAGTCAGTGATGTAAAAATGGGTCAAGGTTTTCAAACACCTAGGCATCCAACTAGTGGTGTCAGAATAAGTCCAGGTTTTCAAGCACCTCGACAGCCAATTGATGGTGTAGGAACAACTTCATGTTTTCAAACACCTAGACAGCCAATTGGTAGTGTAGATACAATTCCAAGTTTTCAAACATCTGTTATTGCAAAGACAAGGAATTCCAATACTGTCAGCAAAGGTTTTAAAACTCCTCACAGAGCTACATCTACACAGCAATCTACCACAACATTTAATGGGGTAAGAATTAATTAAAGTGGAATGCCGCTCCATGAAATAAAGGGACTGATATTATCATAAATTTGGGGTTCTGGAAAGTCATTGCATGATTTCACATCGCATAATATTTGTTCTGTTGCCAAGAAGCACCAAAATCTATTGTTCTTCAGTGATATCGAAATCATGAAATGATTTTCTAGAACCTAAAGTATATGAAAATATCTTTATTTCGTGGAGTGTTGTTACCCTTAACATTTTATCAATATGAAATATTTGCGAGATAAGATAACTGATGTCATTGATCATGTAAACATATGATTATAATTTTTTGTAAAATCTATTGCATTGTAACTGTAATCTCTGCATAGGAAGTGATATGTTTTGGACATGTACAATATTTCATGTATATGTACAAATTTATTGTTATGACGTCAAATATACAATATTTTTCATTGTTCTCCCTTCAAAATATTGATAGCATCTAATGCACTAACTTGATACTGTTGTAACAAATATTATTTATAAGTATCCACATAGACCGTTACATTTGTAAATTTTGTGAATTTCTTAACTTCTAGTACTAGAAAAATCTGTTCATTTCTGGTCTGCATATATTCCTGGAGACACAATTTTACACATGATTGAGTATGTTACAATCATGTCGATGTAGAATGTGGCTACAAAAGATATATTGATGATTATTATTTCCACAATTTTCTTTCCTCTATGAAATCAGTAAAAAGTTGTATTTGATGAAATTGTTCATATTTATAGTATATATGTCAGAAAATGAAATATGATATAAGTATACTATTAACTTCCTTTTTCTAGAGAAATGTATGTGGTGATCTGTTTTTCCCATCCAGTAAGGAAGTAGAGAACATAGCAGTTCCACTTAGACAGATGGTTATCCCTATCACATTTACACATATCAATGTGTATAAACAAACTCTAATTGCTGCCCTCAAAGGTAAGACATGGCTATCTCAATCACATTTACACATATCAATATGTCTGTAAACTCATTGCTGCCCTCAAAGGTGAACCTGTACCAACATAAGTATATAAAGAATCTTTCAATTATTTGACATTTTGACAACTCCTGTCAACCTGAACAGGTGAAAGTTACTCACAAGTAATTAGAACGCTTGGTCTTGTAGCAATAACCTTTCAATTTGTTGTGAATTTTGAATGATTTAGATATTTTCAAAGTGATTATACCTATATCTGATGATTCAACCAACCTAATGTTTTACCCCATAGTATCATGCTCCTTTTCGCTGAATAAAGCAGTGAACTGTCACTGAACATTACATTTTACCCCACGTTCCTTTTGGCTCCATAAAGCAGTGAACTTTCAGATGTGATATAAACTGAACTATATATACCTTCATAGATACTGACAAGTTATTTATTTTTACCAACAGAACACCTGAATATTGTACTGTTTGATGTGGCCCATAGATATCACGCAGGTCTCACCAAGGCAGATATTTCTCAGTACATGCCAAGTCACAATATCGGTAAGGATGAAATGTCCGTTAAATTTACATAATTATGTCTTCTTTATTCTGTATCCAATGCTAAATAGAAATACATGATGACAAGTCCTGTCATTCATATCTTATTAGTAGTTTTACCTCTCTCCCATCTATGTAAACATGTACAGCTATGTCTTTGACTGTAATAGCCCATAGCAAAAATACCCCATAAAGACACAAGATCAACTTGATGTTTCTCTGATATTACAAGTAACTGCAGGTGATGTAAAATGTAAAATCATGAAATAACTCTCCAGAACCCATAGTTTATGAAAATGTGACAGTCTCTATTTCCTGGAGTGGTATTCCCCTTTAACGCCAGGGTACGATGGTCCAGATTTGGTAGGAATTTATTGCCTGCATTGGAGTTTTTTTACTACTTGGCCTTTTCAAAAAACCTAAATGTACAATGCAAAAACTCTTAAATGTTATCAGATCTCATGATACACATCATTCTAGTCAAATGAGCTTTTCATCTGCTATTCAATTATGATTTCTCAATGGTAGTGTAAAGTAAAAGTAAAATCACAAAATAAAAGAAGGATGTACCCATTTTCAAGACCAATTTTAGCAAATAGTAATGCAGTTTTTAGAGTCATATTTTTTTAACGATTGTAGGTGGAGTCAGAACAAATCAATCAACAACAAACTCTAGTACACCAGCCTGTGGACATGGTACAGCATCTAAAATGGTAATGGTGAAGAAAGAAGGAGCAAACAAAGGAAGATTCTTCTATGCATGTAGTGCACCAAGAGGACAACAGTGTAAGGTATGTACTAAATATGCAGTCATTGCAATTATATCAAGGTATATTTTGTAGGTGAATGTTATATCCTCAAATATATGGTCTGTCAGTTTTGATATGTAATACAATAAGGTTATTAGTACTAGTATGTAAAGTATGCCATGACAGGGTGCCCTCACACATCGATCAAACCCTCTCACACAGAGGGAGAGAGGAGGCTGGTGAGGCACGGCACTACACAAAGTATCCTGCCTTCCGAGGCTATAGTAGAACCTGATATCACCTCTTTGTTTGTACCACCATGAGTAGCATGTCTGCATTGAATTGTGATGAGTCCAAGGACAAGACTGATGAACAAAGATTGAAGAATTTGAATAATATAAAATGAACATTTCTACTCACAAAGTCAACAAATTTCTTGGAAGCAAAATCAAATTTTCGCTGACATCTCATCAGCATCACCAGGGGTATTATATACTATAGGCTGTTGTCAGAAGCGTACCCATACCACTGACAAGGCTGACGAGATGTCAGTGAAAATTCGGGATTCACTTCCAAAAATTATTTTGACTCTTTGAGAAGTAATTTCATTTGATACTGTGAACCCACAGTCTATGAAAATTCAATCTTGAATTAGAGTAATGTATGTTTGCTTGGCAGTTCTTTCAGTGGGCAGATGAAGATAGATCTGGTAAATCTAGTGGTGGTAATACAAGGACAGCTGTACAACCAGTGTTATCAGATGCTCAAAGTATTCATAGTTACTTCAAGAGTCACAACATAGCCTTATACTGTGAATGTACCTTACTTAGGAAGACTTCAGAAAGTCAAGGTTATCAACAGAATCTACCAGTAAGTCAATGTCATTATTTGAAATTACAAGGCTTGGCATCCTTGCTACATTGTTCAGGGAAAATACTGCTATGGAATACTAAACTTAGTGACAATTTGTAGACAGACTTTACCATACAGTCTTTATATAGGGTTTCAATGCAGGGCCACCAATGACAATGTAGTTTAAAATGTAGGAAGTTTCTCCTAAATATGTTCATCAGATCGGTAAAATATAGCAATACTTAGTTCTTGTACCATATGACTAAGGGTTCTGTGGCCAAATTAAAAAAAAAATTGTGTTTCCATTAACCTGACTGACCCTTCTTTAAGCCTCTGACCTTAAACATTTAAAAAAAATATTTCAAACAAAAAAAATAATAAATTCTTTGTCTTCTTGACCTTCATGTACATCTGTTTTCTTTCCCCAGTGATGTCTGTATATATTTCATCAAACTATCACAGATGTGGTATTCTGACCAACATTTTCTTTGTTTTTGGGTTGAAGCAACATTTTTCAAAAATACAAACGATTAAAAAGATAAAATCAAATAAAATCCCGACCTCCCTATCCTATTTTCTGAAGCCATGTTATCGGAACACACAATTTTTTTTTCTGTCTAATTAATTACAAGTAATATTTCACTTGTTTAGGTCATGGTACAAGAATGAATTATTGGTATGAAGTTACTGTTTAATGACATTATGGAGTTTGTGAAGTTGAGATGATAATTACAGAACTTATAAATTTTCTATAATTATCTTTATTACTACAGACCTGGATAAAGAAGTATAGAAAGCAACAAACTGAGAATGTCAAGAAGAAATTATACCTTAAACTATCTAGGAAAGAACACTCCTCTAAGTATTCAAAAGGTAAGTTATATACATCTCTCATCTCTCCTTTAGGTGATGTATGGATGATTTCCAAAGACATTCACTTCAATCTAGTGATCCTTACAACCATGTTTTCCTTTCCAAATAATGTATGGGTGATCTTCAAAGACATTTATTTCAATCCAGTAACCCATACAACTGTGCTTTTCTCTTTCAGATGATATATGGGTGATTTCCAAAGACATTCATTTCAATCCAACACGTACATTTGTAGCCAAGAGTGTGTATCATGGACCATCATCCATGGCCCAGATAGAGATTGAACCTTTGTCTGGATACTCTCCATCTAATTGGTCAGATTCACAAAGTAAGACTTTCAGTTCTTAGTTCAATCATGGTTTACTAACGTCATTAGTTAAAGGTCTATCTATGATTAGGATTAAACCTTGAGTGAGAAAATCATTTGTTTTGCATTTTCATATTAAACTCTAGTCTAAGTGCCACTGAACATTGTTTAACTTTGGATATATGGCACTATATAAGTTTGTTAGATAGATAGATAGATAGATAGATAGATAGATAGATAGATAGTAGATAGATAGATAGATAGATAGATAGATAGATAGATAGATAGATAGATAGATAGATAGATAGATAGATAGATAGATAGATAGATAGATAGATAGATAGATAGATAGATAGAAAAAAATTGTTTCTGAAGAAAAGTTTGATTCTGTGTACTGGGTTATCTGTATGACTGCATTGATAAGAAAGTGGGATTCAAACATTTAGACTATTAAAGCAAACCATGCTATCCAA
This sequence comes from Glandiceps talaboti, assembly GCF_964340395.1. Classification (NCBI taxonomy): domain Eukaryota; kingdom Metazoa; phylum Hemichordata; class Enteropneusta; family Spengelidae; genus Glandiceps; species Glandiceps talaboti. The sequence goes on from NC_135570.1 coordinate 10,878,765, forward strand.
ATCTCATGTAAAAGATATTTGTGATTTGTCTGTTTAAAAATGCAGTCACTGTGGAAATAAATTTTTGAGACAGCTATGTTTAGTATTACCCTGTAGAATGATCGATTGATCAGTAAGTTAAAAAAATTAAAGTTATAAAAAAGTAAGTGTATGAGTACATATTGGTGATGCCTTCAATTCATAATCATACTATAACAGTCTGAATGACTTAGAAATGACAATTAAAATCAGAAGGAAACGTTAAACTATTTGTTTCATTAACCAAAATTTCAGCAATAAACAATAGCTTTCACTTAGACATGCATACGTTTTGTCACTATCATACAATCAGTAACATTGTGATTTTTTCCTTATCGTGTCATAGAGGTTCTTATTTTTACCGATACTCCAGATTGACGACATATAAGGCCATAGTCAAGTCATTGAGAAACAGTATTATATACAACTACCCTTTCATACTGACTCTTTACATTATGATTTCAGTGTCGGTGCATGCCATACTTGTATGTAATGCTAGCAGTGAACTGTCCTGTATAAATAACATCCAGGACTATCTTAATCCAAGACTTACTCCTATTGTACAAGACTTACTACACAGGTAAATTCTAATAATGAAACATCTACACACCAATATAGAATATACTAGTCTTAATCTAGTAGTATTTGGAACTTGGTCTTAGTTGCTTATTTTAATGCCACTGGTTCCTTTAGTTTTTTATTATAAATGCTATTACTATATTCGATATAAAATAAATCGATTGTTATGATCCAATTTTTGGCTACTGTTCCAATGATCAATTATTAGAGGAATTATGATATCAAAAATATATACTACCAAACCAGAGTGACTATAGAGTTAAAATTAGGTTAATGTTTTTTTACATCTCACACAAGGTTTCTTGTGGTAAATTACATCAAACAAAATACTGATACAATGATACAGTTTATCTTACTGAACACAAATCAACATCAGTGTCAGATGAAACAAGGAACATTGAAACACAGAATTGTTTATTTGTGTTCATAGTAAAGATAAAATGTAACATTTCATTTGTGTGTGCTATCAGTGCCTGTATTTTGTTTGTGTAATTTGTATCAAAAAACATGTGAGATGTCAAAAAAATTGTGTCATCTAATTGAAACTCTGTAGTCTTTCTGGTTTGGTAGTCTATGTGAAGCCTAGCCATACTGTTAATTCTTTCTATTTAAACTTTTCGTCCATATCAGTATCTTTAATTACCATTGGAGGATTTGTTGTTCTGTAGGTACCTGTTTACAGTGTAATTTGAATCAACAGTTTATCAAGTTTGCATTAAAGTCCAATAGTAATAATAAATACATTTACATTTCATCCCGAAAACATCATAATGTAGTTGTTTTTGACTTGATGTTACAGTCCAGAAGATGGTCTACCAGCTAATGTCAGCAGTACGCAGGCTAACTTTAGAAGCCCTATGTCTATTCAGAATAATTCCAGACATATCCAGTTACCATGGCAGCTGGTTGTAAGTATTCAAGATATGTATGGCACATGTGGTTATGGCAAGTGATAGCAAACCATACTGAACTGTGACCTATTTAGTTTTGAGTGTAGAAATTATAATTTACATACCCTTATTAAGGAGTAAAATGTAGGTGAGAAAAACAGTTGTTGCGCAGAGTTATAGAAAAATGTTGGTCCATAGGAAAGGGCTGATCTCATCTAATGTAAGAGTGGTCCTTAGGTAAAGACTGATACAATCTTATTCTTAGATACTAGTATAACACTAATGTGAGAAAATCGAACCCAAATATATCAAGCTTTATGTGGGATGGGTTGTTTGTATCTGCTTCACATAATGTATAAACTTGTTGTAAATAAGAGAGTTCTTCCTTAGAATTTCATTCAAAATTTTGGTCACACCTTGTGGCGGAATAGTTGATATAAATGTATTTCACAAGTCATATATTTATGATTTCAGAGTAATCTAGCAGAAGATTTGAACAACAAACATAAACTGAATGTAGACCAAGCATCAGCTCTCAGAAAAGTTGCCAAGATGGTTGGTGGACATGAGGAGAAGATTGCGTCAGTTACATTGATACATGGTGGGTGAACTAGATAGCAATATTTAAAGCTGCACTGGCTGCATCTGGAACATTTTTTTTGAATGTTTAGTTTAGGTACAAAAAATTTACTCATAATATCATACATTCTGAAAAGTATTCCATCAACTCTTGGTAAACATATTTTACATCTGTAGACACAATAAATCAAATCAAATTGTGTTGTGTTGGTGAAAGGTATCATTAGTTGTTTTTACAAGTTCAAAAGGTATGATGACACTTTTTTAGTAACACATTGATTATTGAAATTATGTAGTTATTTTTTGACAAGATTATTGAAATCGTGTAATTAGGTATTTTTTGACAAGATTATTGAAATTATGTAGTTAATTCCTGACAAGATTATTGAAATCATGTAAATGGGTATTTTTTGACAAGATTATTGAACATGTGTAATTAGTTAATAGTAGTAAGTATTTTTAATACATATTCTTTGTTTCTATTTATTCATGTGTAGGTGTATTTGGTGCTGGAAAAAGTTTCCTACTAGAAGTAACCGTAATATTTCTGGTACAACTGTTCAATATGATCACCGAGGACACTGTGGCCAAGTCTAACAAATGGAAAATCTTGATTTCTTCCACCACAAATGTTGCAGTGGATAGGATTTTATTAGGGTAAGTTCTTGTCCAAGGTTTTCTGTGCAATTAATTAATTAATACTGTACCTGTAAATGAGAATTGTCATGAAAGCTTACTGAAATATGTTGGCAAAGTAGGTTATAATGATACCTACTGAATACTCAATTGTGCTCAAGCTCTACATGACAGTAGAATTGCACTAACTCAACTTGACTCATGAAGTGACTCCAGAAAGTATCAGTAATTGTCTTCTTAACTACCAAATGAATTCTCTGTATGCCTAGCTATATATGACGGGGAGGGGGAATTGATACAATGTAACTGAGCATACAGGTTTCTAATGCCATCACTATAAAGCGATCTAAAGCATGCATTAACATAATAAGATCAATCAGTGTTTTACTGCAAACTAATTTTTGTATTAACCTTAGTGAAAATACTCAGCTGTGTATCATATAAATTTCTTGTCTTCCCTAGTCTACTGGATCTTGGTTTTGAAGACTTTGTCAGAGTGGGTAGTATGAAGAAAATAGCAAAACCAGTGTTACCATACAGGTATGTAGTATTCACTTTACTCTTAGTCCTAGCTCAAATGAAAGATTTTCAAGTTTTTGAAAACATTAACAAGATTAGCACCATTATCATCCTGTTTTACTAGTTTGTCAACTTATAACTCATTTTAATGCATTAGTATGTTTCAATTTTATAATAGATTATTGCTATTCTTATTTTTTTATTTAATTTTGTTTAAACATTTTTTTTATATTTCTATTTTTTTTCTCTTAAACTTTAAATTTCTTTCATTTTACTTATTTCGTGTGTGTTTTGTAACCTTTAATAATTCCTCTTGGAATTATTATGTGTTCAAATAAATTACTATAGTGACATCTTGTTGATGTAAATTGAACTTCAATCAATTTACAGTGAAACTAATACTTTTATTGGTTCGTTTATTTTGTTTTTTCTAAAAAGTGTTCATGCTACTGGTTCTGACAATCAGGAGCTCAGAGAGTTACAGGAGATGCTAAAAGGTGATCTCACTCCCTCTGAAAAGCAACATGTGAGAAAGACAATAGAGAAACAAAGACTAGGGAAGAATAAGGCCAAGCTATCAAGTGTCCAAGTTGTTGGTGTTACATGTGCTGCATGTGATTTCCCGTGTATGCAGAAACTCAAATTTCCAGTAAGTAAATAAAGCATAGTTATATGAGGATCAACCCCATATAATATACCATATATATGTGTGTGTGTGTGTGTGTGTGTGTGTGTGTGTGTGTGTGTGTGTGTATGTGTGTGTGTGTATGATGTGTGTGTATGTGTGTGTATGTGTGTGTATACTGTATAGAGATTTGCTCTATTTACTCTATTTTTAAATGCTTGTAATTTGTTCATGTGTGTATAATTGTTAGCTTGTCTTTTGAGTTCTGTTACTGTTTTTGTGTGTATTTTTATCCTTTTTTTATCTGTCAGTTTTAGCTTTGGGATGTTTTGAGCATTGTTGCATTCTTTTTCGTTCCCGAAATATAGTTTAAAAAAATACATATATATATATACCTGATGAACATATCAGGTTTATAATATATTGTTTATTGATCATACCCTCATTTGCTTATCATTTGCATGCAGGCATGCATAATGTTTTCAGTATTATTGCAGTGCAAATACCACTAGTATGGGTGCACACTGGTACAAGTAATCTCTGGTACACATATATTATAATTAATAATGATGTTTCCACATAAAATTACAAATCTTGAATCACATGAGTGTACTTGATGTATATTTCAATATTTTCATGTTCTTTAACAGGTTGTTTTATTGGATGAATGTAGTCAGATGACAGAGCCGACATCCCTCTTACCCATAGCAAGATTTGAATGTGAGAAGTTAGTGTTAGTTGGTGATCCAAAACAGTTGAATCCAACAATACAAGGATCTGAACCTCAGCATCAAACTGGATTGGAACAGACTTTATTTGATAGACTTATTCAAATGGTTAGTATGCAAACACTGCTGAGACGATTGGTTCAAGTGGTGTAGTAAAGCTCCTTACTTTCAGTATTTCCCATAATTCCCCAATTTTCATCACTGTATTTTAGAGAGGTTGTGTGAAACAGGATTGGTGAAAATGATTTTTCTGGGTCCCTAAGCATAGAGAAATACAGCCTTGCCTTTGTTCACCTTTGAAGTGGCCATATGGATGAAGATTGGGTATTTATTTTGGATTTTTACTGATAAAGCAATTTTATTTATGGTTTCCTACTTGAAAAATTAATGTGAAACAACATTGACAAAGTCTGTGTTTGTAAATCAAAAAGTTAATAAATGTGTGAAGTCTTTGTTATTGTACGTACAATAACAAACTTTTTACACATATTTTCGCTTTTTGCAATGTATTGCGTTACAAACACAGACTTAGTCAATGTTGGTTCACATTGATTTTTCAAGTAGGAAGCCATGATAAAAATATTGTATGAATTAAAAATCCTCAATAAATACCCAATCCTCATCCGGCTACTTTAAGTGATTATGAGCAAGCAACTGTTTACATAAGTTAACACAGATATTTTCTCTGTTGATATGTGGATGTATATATCCTTTCTGTCACAGTCTGTGTTATGGACATATCTTTTATATACATGCAGGGTCACCAACCAACATTGTTGAGAACTCAATACAGATGTCATCCCAATATCAGTAGTATAGCTAACAATCTGTTTTATGGAAACCAACTAATGAATGGTGTCTCAGTTCATGAGAGAGAACCACTTGCTGTAAGTAGTGTCATTTCTATTCAATGTTTTTGTATGACTTTAATACCATAAAATGCATAACAATGGTACCATTTTGTGATTTTGGATGCTGCTTTTGGTAGCAAAACTTTACTGAATTGATCGACGGTTATCTTTTAGCTCCTCAGTAAAAAAGACATCAACTATAGAACTTGTATGTGATTTCAATAAATGCTGTACTTGCTTTAAAGGTTTTGAAAGTTTTAAATAAACATTTTATTGTCAATCACCGACACTTTGTTTAAAAGAATGACATAAAGGTTTTAATATGCCACAAGAGGGCACTGTTCACTACAAACATCTAGGTGGTTACAGCTGACCATGGACTGTTAACAATCATCATTTTTTGTAAACAGAATGGATTCCCTACATTGTGTTTCTACACTGTGTCAAATGGTAAAGAAGTATGTGGAAATGATGGTAGTTACTACAATGACCAGGAAGCTGAATTTGTTGTATTCCTGATAGAGACTTTAGTGTTCAACGGTGTACAACCACACAGAATTGGTGTGATAACACTCTACAAGGCACAACTGTCAAGAATCAGTCTACATTTACAAGCCAGCAAGTAAGTGAAACCTCAGTACCCCTAACATGTAAAATAGTAAAACACAATGAATCTATAATAACTATTTGATAATTCATAACCATTTTGAACCATGTCGCCATATCTCACATGCTTTATAATCTCATTGGGTGGAAAGTCACCTTGATATATCCCTACATGATCAGCACTGATAGACTGGGTAACAAAGTGCACCCTAAAGCCAAATTGTGCCATTAGAAAAGCCCTCTATGTTACTTCATATTGTGACATTAGACAAGACCACTTAAGTTACTAATATCTATTCATCCACAGTGAAACACATGATTTCTGACCCATAACAATGGCTATTATTTTTATCTTCCTAATTGTTTTCCTATACCAGTGTTTGTTATTTGAATGTATATTCCTTCATTTCAGTGTTTGTAGTAACAGTGAACTGAGATCTATACAGATATCAACAGTTGATGCCTTCCAGGGTGGTGAGAAAGGAATTATTATATTATCCTGTGTTAGAACAGATTACATGGGATTTATTGACTGTGACAAGTGAGTCTAAATATTTATAATAACAATACATATCAGTAGTTGTTGTAGGAATCTTTTTATAACTGGTATTTGCTATAAATAAAAGAGTACAACATGAAAATGCTACAATACTCAATTATTTTTGTCTTCACTTCCAGTCCCAAAATGGCTTACAAATAGAGCTCCTTGTGGTCAAACCATGAAATCTTTTGACTCTCTCATAACCAGAATATGGTGTAATGTTAAAAATGCAAAGAAAATGTCATTTCTTTGTCAGTCTATAGATTTACTAAATACTTTAAAAATCATTTTATCCTGTGTAGGAGAACTAATGTAGCTCTGACAAGATCCAAGAATCATTTGTTTATAGTTGGTAACATGAAGATGTTGTACCAGAACAGTCTATGGGGTAAAGTCATCAGTCATTGCCAAGGTAATACCTTCTCACAAATTTACTTTGTTGATAATGTATCGAAATATGGCATGTTTCTGTGTAAAGATTTATGTACAGTTTAGCCAGGGGTACTGTTCAAATGCTGTTATCTTACTGAATAAGAGGTCCAAAATAGCTGAATATTATAATTTGAAATTTGGCAATCTTTTCATTGTCCTGGCAAAAATTGATAACATTCTAAGCCAGTTTAAAAGTTCAGCATAATGTAATTTTCAGAAGTTCACCAAGTACCTTAAAGGCCAGGGTTTCAATCCCAGGTTCTCACATTATCAGTGGAGTCGTACGTACTCAGTTGTTCTATAGCTCTACCAGACAATGTGGTTTTTCAGTAGCAAGTGTTTGCACAAGTGGACCAATGACTGGATCATGTAGGCTGTACCTTGATTAAACTAAAAGCAGTGTTATCTACAGTTATAATTCTCAGTACCTGAAACAGAATATTACCACCAAGGCACATCATAAAAATAATGAACCATCAATGTCTTGGTCGACACCATAACTTCCATTCCATACGCTTCACATGCATTACTATAGGGATGTGTGAGAATAAGTCAACTTTTTTGTTCTATTTTGACCCTCTAGCATGAGGTAAAATACTGCAGGTACCGAGAATTAGAAAAAGTTAACTTTGGGCAAGGATTTGAAATAGTTGTTTGTGTGTATATTTTATAGTCTTCTTGTCTTTATACAGGATGTATTTTTTGGTGTTGTTTTGCTATTATTTGGGGCAAAATAAAGATCCAAATTAAAAAATCAATAATCTGTGAAGCCCTCATGCAACACTTCTTTCAGTGACAGTAAATTTATTTATTTCCATTCTTTAGAATATCATGATGGTATCCAGTCATCACAAGCTTTCATCAAGCAATGGAGGGATAAAGTCAACACTGAAAGTCAGGGCCTTACTTGTAAACAAAGTCAACCTAAAGGAAGAAGACCAACAAAGCAACACACAGTAGAACGTGATGATGATAGTCCACCGATGTCCTTAGAAGATAGTGACATGGAAGGTAAGATCACTTTCAAATTGTGTTTTGAGTTATGTACACATCACATACTCTTCCATAGTCTAGTGTGTATTTCCACTAGCCTTGACCAACTGATAACAAAGTAACAGCTGATATGAGCAGGGGTTTATGATGACATTATCACAACACTACCTACCAGAAGAACAAGTACATGGACAGTGTGTGTGTGGTAAAGCTTGATGATCAATGTTTATACATAACTCATAGTCACAAATTTAACTTCATTTTGCTCTAACAAACACAAATAGCTGACCAAAGTTGTCACCAGGTATCCATCATGGTTTTCATACAAACACTGACAACACCATGGTGGATACTTGGCTAAAGCTTTGGTGAGCTATACTCTACAAGTATTTCTCGGTACAAAATGTAGTTAAATTTATTAATATACCTGGTTGGCGGAATGTTTACACAGACGAGCTTCATCACTGTCATAAGTAGAAGCTTTAGTTGTGCTATCTGTATGTAGTTCATTATCTTCTGTTTTAACTTTCTATTTACCTAACATGTGCCAAGTGGACTACTTACTCCTGTTTTCTTTCAGATTTTGAGACAGATAACAACCAGAGTGTACATACAGCTGCTGTGACTGCACAAGATGAGGTGCAAGGTGATGACAGACATATAGACACCAATTCTTCACTGAATGGTAGGACCTCTACACTTTTGAAGAACTCACAAACTATATGTGATGTCTCGTCTTATTCTGGGAATTCTCCTCGCAATGTATCCACATCAAATCTGGCTAACCTTTCTGAGATGGCAACAAGTCAGATGGCTGGTGCATCATGTATACCAATGGATCACTGTGACAGACACCAACAAAGAGATGACCACACAGGTGAATTAACACACAAGTCTGTTCTTCCAAGCATGACAACTCCTCCTACACAAAACATGGATGCAAAGAATGTACAGGGCAGTCCATCCTACTCACCTTTAGATGACACAGGGTCAGTGGTCAGTGAAGATGACCTGCCAGACTTTGACATTAATGGTTCACAAATCTAATGAATTTATTTTTTGTACTCTGAATGAAAAATTGTTTTCGAGTTAGAGTGCCATCACTGCCCAGAATTATGATTTCTTTTGTTTTCATCTGATCACACTCGGTTCATTTCATGTATAGTGACAATAATTATAACACACAAGATTTATAACAGTTACCATTTTATTGAACATACTTTGTAAATTATTCCATACAATAATCTTGTTAATATACCCTGTCATTTGATAGATCTGTCTTGTTTATAATAATTGTACATATTGCATTTCAAAATGTAAAACATTAAATTATTTGCATTAAAAATTCAATCATTGATAAAATCACATTTACTGTTACTGGTACAATTCTTTGTTGGATATGATGGGAAGAACTACCAGATACTGTATTTTAGTCCTTAAACCAGAAGTAACGATATCCTACACATTAGTTTTGGGGGCTTGTTGAATTATATATTTTAATTTGAAATCGAAAGTAACCATCATTTTGTAGTTAAGCATTACAAGAGGGTGCCCCAGATTCGGCAGAGCAAGAGTCAATTTTCAGTGAATAAAATAAGTGTGAAGTACCCTGTGAATTCTTACAAAGACCATTACAGTAGTGGTCAAGGCCTGGTTTGAGTTGAATACTGGTAGTCGCTAAGAAAATATTACAGTGAGAACAACACGGAAATGAGTGCTAACTTTATGCTAAATACTAAACCTCACGTCTGACTGAACAATGGCTTGTGAACAGCACTTCTAGTGGCCAAACCACAACACTTTTTACATTTCCTTAACTGGTTTCCTGTAACCTGAATATGGTGTATAAACCACCATATATCGTTGCACATTCATAACACCCCTTGCCCCCAAATGGTATACCCTGTCAAAGCTGCCATGTTGGATATAAAATTTCCTTTTGTATGTCAAAAATACAATTTCATCCCAACAAACAATTGTGTATCTTAGATCTGGAGAAAACAGAAGGAGAAAACTCCAGCACATCACAATTTGCTTCACAACATTTGTCATGGTACATGAATCGGACACACTGTGATTAATTGGATCCAGCAAAATATTATATTGTAATATTGTGCACATTTCACAGACCACAGGGTCTATTCAATAATTAAATAATGTAATATATAGGAATAATAAATTCAGAAATTTGTTGAATGGTCGCCATTGAGCTGCACCCTAGTTTTAAACCAAGAGGAGCCCGGTCCTGCCCAGAGAAAACCAGCATTGTTCGACAGGGTCAAACTGAGCATGACACCCTTCTTACATACCGACCTGGTTAAATCAAACGCAGCTGACGCTTGGCACGTTCAAACCCAGACTACAGAGGTAAGAGGCATACATACGAGCAGCTAATTACTCGGCCACCGACAACCCAAATACTGTATTATGTATGTTTCACTTTGATTACTGGGGCTCAGTAAACACTGCATTGTGTATTCACGATATCAGACAAAACACATTGACATTTCACCTGGAGTCAATTTTATACATTATTGTCTGTCTTCAAAATGCCCTTCCCAAATTTGAGACATGAATAAAATACCAACTTATTTTTTTGAGAGTGATCATTTAATGTAAGCTTCAAATTCTGAATCAGAGATGTGTTACATATCTAAACTCCAAACCATGCCATGAATAATATAATATGTGTTTTATTATCATATATATATTTACTGGTACATATGATAATATAATGATTTTGTGTGCAAGGAAAATTTGACAAAAAGTAATATTGTGTAGAGGACTCCCAACATGAGATTGGTGTGCTATCAGACATCTTTATTGTGCATAGACACTTGTAGATATGTGTAGCTTAACAAGAATTAGGTGTTTCGCTTTGTCTTCTAACTGGTGGTTGAAATTGATTGCAACACCTTGCTGCCAGATTGTGCCTCTTAAATCTGATGATATACAGCTGGATATGGTGCCAGAACTGGATGTTGTGCTTCATGTAGTCTCCTTGGTGGTTGTTTGACATCAATTTCAATGCCCTTTACTCGTAACCTGGCAAGACTAGCTTCACTGACATCACGACAATCTTCTACTCCTAGTCTACGAAGTTTTGGACAACAATCACCAAGTAATCTGTACGTATACAAGATATATGCTATTATTACATATATACCAGAGGTTACTGAATAGTGATCAGTGTGTGTATATACTTGTGGTATTTTCATTGCAATGCAATACCGAAAACATTATTGCATACCTGCATGCAAATGATATGCAAATTAGGGCATGATTGTTGGTTCTCCATGAAAGAGTGTGATTGCACAGTGGCAATTTTATGGAAATTTGTTGTTTTGGATAAACATATGTAATAATAGCAGAACTCCACGACAGCTTAGGTACTCAGGGGTTTTGCACGAGCGCTTGCAGTGTTTCCTGCTGCACTTTCACCCAGGTACAGCTGCAGAAAACACTACCAGTAATCATACAAATACCCCAAGTATGCCACACTTGCACTTGCACGTCATGAGGTTCTGCTACATTATCATTTTCCCAGTATTTCTTGCAATGTAATCAAGTAGTGGCACAATCAACCTCATTCAGTGTTCATTTAATACCATTTTGACTACAGGGTGATTTACATTTTGTATATCAGCAAGGCATCACTATTGATCACCCACTTGTGTAATCTACCACATACTACAATAATATTTTGCTTTAGTCTGTGTCTATCTTTGCTGATAGCTTGCTTTCCATGGTAGTAATAGATACATATCTAACTATTCATAGTTGGCCTGCAGATCTTATTGTAGTCTGTAAGGTACACCAAGATGGGACGCCCTCACACATTGGTCAAGGGAGAGGGGAGGGTGGAATGACACGACCTATCTTACAGTCTAATCTTATTGTAATGGGACTATTTACTCAGTTGGTAATAAACTGTAAATTTGTGTGACATTAAAGGGGGACTGAACACTCACGGATATAGAGGTATTTTCATAAACTTTGGTCTGGAAAGTCATTTCATGATTTTATATCACATAAATTTTGCAGGATACAAGAAACCAAACTCTTTCATTCCAATATTGTTCTAACAGTAGCTGTTGCATCGTGGGTCTTAGCATGCATGAATACATATTAGATGAACAATGTATATTCATGACTTTATCTGAAGGTAATAAGCACTTAGGAGCCATGACTATTCATTGTTTATATCTGATACATATTCATGTCTGCTATGTGCTGAGACCATGAAACAACAATGTACCACTACCAGAACAATAGAGGTGCAATAAAGTGGAATTTATGAGATGTGAAATCATAAAATGATATTCCAGAAACCAAAAGTGATGAAAATATCTTTATTTCCTACATGGTTTGATATATGCGTCAGTAAGCATGACAACATCAATAAGTTGAAAATCCGAAATTTGAATGAATCATTCCAATTACAGCAACTGAGGTCTTCAAGGAGCAATTGGTAAAGTACATACCTTATAACAGAATTAGTAATTCTCCAGCACCCTTGTATATTTAGACACTCAAGTTTAGGACAGCTCCTGGCCAGCATATCAATTACCACATCAGTGATTCCATAGATTTTGGCCAGAGACAAAAACTTTAACCCTGGGTTTGTCATAATCAATGTGATAACAGTCTCATCATCCAACTCCCAACAGCTGGTCAGATCCACATGTTGTAAGTTCCTACAGTTCAACGCTAGTACTGCCATACTCGGTGCCTGCACCCAGTGACACTCACTTAGAGTTATACTCGTCAACTCACAACAGTTCACAGCAATGCAATGTACACTCTGACTAGTTAGTCCAGAAGATGAACCCAGATCAACACTACGTAGGTGTTTGTTACGTGCAATGACAGGCATCAAAATCTCGTCTTTTAGCCAACCTTTACAGTTATGTAATGACAATACACGCAATGATTCTGTCCGTTCCACGGCAGTCAGAAAGGCCTCCTTTGTCACTTTTGAGCCTATACTAGAGAAATCCAACACTGAACAGCTGGCCATGTACTGGTGTATAAGTTCCTGGAAATGTTTACTCACTCTTTGAAGATTAAATAATTGCTTCATAGGTAGAAACAGAAGGATTCGACTTATAAGGATATCATCCCATGGCAAATCTAGCAAGTTTCTATTTAAAAAAAAAAAAAATTGAAAATTAGGACAAACTTACATTTGTACATTAAATATTAAAGTGGAACAAGCTGAGTTTATAAGCTTTTTACTCAAGTGAAAATATTTACAAAAATTCATTTAAATCATTCTTAGACTGGTATAATGTTACTGTAATGCCAATGCATGCCTTCTATGACATTACAATCTGTGTTCTGGGATTGCTAGAACTGTTGATTGCATAGTGAGTTCCTGCACAGTTTTTGATACGTATAATAAATTACGTCATCGGATTGTTTATAAGTAATATCCTAATACCAGGATTGAGGTCAAGTGATTCAGTAAGTAGAATAGTTTGGGTACCTATTAATATCATTTTTAAGCAGAAAAAAATTGCACCCCAAAAACAGATAAACTCAACTGGTGCCCCATTTGAAACCGTACACAACTATACAGTGTATCCACACAGTACCAGCCTCAGTGATGCATGATCTACATTATATAGGCAGAATTTGGGACAAATGCTTACATACAATATTGACTTACAATATACTAAAACTACGAGGAGGCAGTCACACTCAGAAAGACAAAATCGTCAAAACAAATGACACATACGAAGAAAATAAATGTAAATACAGGAATTGACAAGTAATTCTACATCAGATTTTAATCATATTGAGTGTGGACCAAATAAAATGATTGGCATCCAAGTCTTAAATACTGTACTGTACACTACCTCAATGATGGTACAATTACAGGCAAGGATTTTAACAATTTCTGTCTGTGTTATAATAATTTAATATATCAAATTTCAACATTGCAAATGTCATCACAAATCTCAGTGCACGTCATCGACAAGACAGTGATCAACAACTCGTGTACACCTGAACACTTACATACGTTCCTCGCTCTCATCAAACTCGTCTTCTCCGAAATTCATCTCGGTAAGTTGGTACGCGACGTCCTGGACCTCGTCTGATAGTAATTCGCCACATCGTGACGACATGCTGATTGACTTGATAAGGTCGCATGCAGTGCAGTTGGCCTTTTCCGACAAGTATGTCAAGCGTCTGGCTGGTATTAATATATTCTGAACATAGAAGTGCGCCATCACTGTCCTCAAGGTAAAATCCCCCCCGCAGACTAAACCAATATTGGTGGGTATGAAAGTTAGTGATGCTATTTAGATGACGACTCGGAGTCTTTATTTTTCATTAGATTAGCATTAAAATATAATTATTTTCTATTAGAATCTCAAAAAAATCAAATAGATTAATTGAAATCCGTAAAACTTCAAGTAATAAAAATATGAATACAGTCCCTCCAATGTGCAATTCATATTTTTCGAGTGGTATTTCCCTTGAGGTAACAAGTTACAAGCCAATGAGGGAATAATGGCAGCGCCCATGTAAATCAGCACGGTGTTTTTGTTTTTGTTTATCGCATTTATTCATATTGACAAGAAGCTTCCGGTGTTATAACCGAGGCAGGATCGTACATGTAGACGGAATCTGTGAATGATCTCATTGTTTCAACATTTAACAAACAATCAACTACTTCGGTGTCGGGATTTTCAGACGTGGACTTGAATGAATGACTCACACTCAGTGACTGAAAACAAGATCATTGACAAAAATAGATAGTCGTTGTCAGTAAGCACACATAGATAGAAGATCGGCCTGTCGTCTTGTTCAGTACTCTGATCTGAAAACCATGCAAAAGGAAACCAAAAGTGCTCAATCTCAAGGAAGGGATGAAGCTCAAGAAAAGGTATGTAAATTGTAAACGATTAATTATAATCCACACTCCGTATACAGCGCCTCCTTGCGTTGCGATCATTACCCCCCCCCCCCTTCACTAAAGGGAGCGGTGTTATTATTGTTGTCTTGTTAATTATATGCATATTTTTATCATTATGATATTCATATTCTAAAGTAGTAATTAATCTTCAGTAAAATATTACATGGATCCTTGCAGATCAAAATGTTTTCCAGCATACAGATAAAATACTCTAATAAGCTAACGTATGTAAAATATGTGTTTAATAACTCAATGTGTTGTTAGGACTACACTACTTATAGTTGTAACGTTTGTATTTTTTTCTATTGACATTATGTAATAAAAATAACCTGTGTAACAATGTACATTATATATTGAAAAGTTGACCAAATGAATCATGCTACGGTCATTGTAGTTCAAGATATACTAGTATACATGTATAATATAAGGTATTGTATTGTCATATATACAATGTACATATCATGTATGTATGAATGCATGCATGTACACATATACATATGTATATGTAGACATAAATAAAAACAGAACTCCTGCACACATGTACAGATGTATATGTAACCAAATGAAAATAGAACTCAAAAGTTCTGACTAGCTTTCACCCTGTTAACTGAGGGCATCATCAGATATCTACACACACACACACACACACACACACACACACACACACACACACACTGTCACACACACAAACACAACTTAGATCACTGAAGATAACTGCTGATATGCAGAGCTATATATTGTGCTTCATGATGTATGTTTACATTGTGTAATAAAGCATAAAAAGAAGTGTAGTAGCATTGACTGAGTAACAGAAGACAAAGAATACATTCAGTACAGTGCTATATATACATACTGCATACTGAGGATGGGGAGAACCATTTGATTTCTGGGGGGGGGGGGGAATTTGTCGGCAGTTGAAGGAGAAAAAAAAATAATTTGATCCCATAATGGCATGAGAAACAAAATATGTTCCAACAGACAGAAGTAAAAAAAAAATCGTTGCAACATGCTACAAAATTGGTAACTGAGAAAAAATTGTATTGCTTCTGTATATGGAAAAAATAATTTGATGTAGGACTGATAATAGAAAAAAAATTGCACAGGGAAAAAAATTTTGCTGCCATACCCACTCCCCCCCCCCAAATGAAATGGTCCTTCCCTTAGTAGTCTTAAAAATGTAAAGAGGAGCATATGGAATAAATTATATGTAGACCAAAACTGTCAATTAATTCAGCTGCAACAATGGAATGGACATAACAATATTTTTTTTTTTTAGAAATGGACATATTTCAATCAAAACATTCATGCAGTGTGTTTAGTTCAAAATCAACAATCAAAACCATGTGTGGTATGTCTACTTGTATCATTAGCACAACAGAATTAAGTACAGTTGTGCTATAGGCATGCTCTGGGCATGGTAAAATGTGTGTCTCTGTCTGTGCGTGTGTGTGTGTGTGTCTGTATGTGTATGTGTGTGTGTGTGTGTGTGTGTGTGTGTGTGTACATTTTGTATGTGTGTGTAAACAACTTCAAGTCAAAAACCGCCAGACCAATTGCCTCGAGATTTGGTGGGAACATTAGTTTTGGTGTGTAGGTTAAAACATTTTCAAATGCTGATTTGTGGTTTGCAAGTTATGTCCAAAAGAGTGACTGAATTATATCCAATCTTTCAGTGGTAAAGTGGAAGCTGAGATGTACAACATGTACAAGTGATACATACTGGGTAATGTTACATATAATCATACTGGTTTTCATTATTGTCAGTGCAGTGCAGTGAGGGGTGTGTCATAGGCTCATCATTGTTGTCAGCTGCCATGCAGTGCAGTGAGGGGTGTGTTATATATGCCCATCCATGGTCCTGTTCCTTGACACTCCAATTTACCGATATAATTAAAAAAAATTATAGCTAGGCACATACAGAGAATTCAGCTGATAGTTAACAAGACACTTGGTCACTTTGAAAACAGTTTTGTTGTTTATGTATGATAGGTGTTGTTGTTGTTGTTTTGCTATGATGTCATCATCTTAGCTCTAGGTACATGTATGATGTGTATTGTTGTTGGGTCTATGATGTCACCGTCCTGGTATGTCCTTCAACAAAGACTCTATTCTGAGGTGACCCCATTGCTTAAGGTCATCTTGTATCACATAACGTTAGCACTGTTATCAAACACCACTCATGTCTGCAACACAGTGGTCCGACACTTTGATAATTCCTAATTGCTTAACATCATGGGTGAGACCAAACCACAGCGGCCGACATCACTGCCATTCGACAAGTTAAAGAAAAACTATTTTGTACCGTTCTTCTCAGACCACGATAAAATGCAAAAGGTTTGACTCAGATTATCAAGTGAGATTTTCTTTTATGTAGTGTCGGTATGTCATACATTATGTACAGTTGGATTGCTTTGCTCATACTAACCTTATACACAGGAAGGATATAATATAGTCAGTAAGCCTGATTACTATTTTTATCTCACGATCACAGATTTTGCTGGAGCCTTATCACTACATCCTTCAAGTTCCTGGCAAACAAATACGGATGAAACTCACAAAGGTACGTCACATTTAAAATCTCAAAAAATTAACCCCTCAAAAAATCAAAAAAAAAAATTCTTTATAAATATGAATTTGTGATATTTTCGTTACATCATTAACTATGATACCAGAATCCAGAATGCTACTCATCAAATATATTGTAATTAGACTTTTTCATTCAGATACAAAATTTTAAATTTTAAGTCAATTTACAGATAAAAAATAGGATGATATTTTATGTATGTAATTTTCTCTTTGAGTATTTTCTGTTGAATTTTTTGAAAATAAGATACTAAACATAAATATAAATATATTGTGTACATTAGATTCTTTGCAATTTCTTAATTATTCGGCTCTGTGGTGTCTTACATGTCTTAGCTCAAAACATGTATTTCCATGCAAATAGAAGATTCTGTGTTACAGTATTTTGTTCCAATTTGGTGTGTTTAAGAATGTAAAAATAAGGTTTGAGTTGCTAGGTGTCATGTTTGTTTTCAGCATGTTAGAATGTGTGCAGTGAAGTAGGTAGAACTGGTGAGACATGTTACTAATGTGTAAAACTTGACATAGAAATGTCTTCACTACTGTACAGCCATACCTTAGATACTTTATGTCAATACATTACATTCACTGTTTTACCAGCTGTCCTGTACTGTTATAAAGTGGTTTGTGTTGTGTATACAATGTTGAATAGTACTTCTATTAGAACTCACAATGATATAGTGTGATGAACTGACACTTTTATAGCTTAGTCTCAAACTTCTATAAATACAGCACTGTTTAGTAAATTTATAACTATACATGTACTGTTATTTGTCAACCGGTTAGTATTATTCCACACAGGATAGGGATGGTGTGGTTTGGATCATGGTGATAGTTGGGATGGGGGGGGGGGGGGGGGGGTAGTTGGGATTGGGGAGGTAGTTGGGACTGGGATGGTGGCTGGGATTGGGGTGGTGTGTGGTGGTTTGGATCGTGGTGATAGTTGGGATGGGGAGGTAGTTGGGATTGGGGAGGTAGTTGGGACTGGGATGGTGGCTGGGATTGGGGTGGTGTGTGGTGGTTTGGATCGTGGTGATAGTTGGGATTGGGGTGGTGGCTGGGATTGGGGTGGTGGCTGGGGTTGGGGTGGTAGTTGGGGTTGTGATAGTAGATGGGATGGGGTGGTGACTGGGATTGGGATGGTAGTTGGCATTTGGATTGTTATTGTAGTTGGGATGGGGTGGTAGTTGGGATGCGAGTAGTGGTTGGGATTGGGGTGGTGGTTGGGGTTGTGGTGGTGGTGGTGGTGGTGGTGGTTGGGATTGGGGTGGTAGTTGGGATTGGGGTTGTGGTGGTGGTGGTTGGGATTGGGGTGGTAGTTGGGATGCGAGTAGTGGTTGGGATTGGGGTGGTGGTTGGGATTGGGGTTGTGGTGGTGGTGGTGGTGGTTGGGATTGGGGTGGTAGTTGGCATTGGGATTGTGATTATAGTTGGGATGGGTTGGTGACTGGAATTGGGGTGCTGGCTGGGATTGGGGTCTGGCTGTTTGTCCGTCCATCTGTCTATCCATCCATCTGTCTGTCAGTCCATCCTCCATCTGGATATGAATGACTTGCAATAAAATACTGTTTAGCAAACTCATATTACTTGGATAGGATGTTCATTTACTTCCATGACAATTGTCACAGACTGATAGTTTGTTGTCCTTTTACAGGCTTTTAATCATTGGTTGAATATTCCAGAAGAAAAACTTCATGTTGTTGGCGAAGTTGTTCAAATGTTACATAATGCAAGTTTACTGTAAGTTTTATGTTCAACAATTTTTGCTAATTTTTATGTAAAGTGCACCATGCTAATGTATTTACTACCTTGGCTCTGAGAATCTTTGCCTTGGGTATGCAGGTTTTTCACTATCACAATAATGTGCATGTGTCATTGCTACAACTTTTTTTTCTCTCTCAAGGTTAGATACGAGATATTGTGTTTTAATAAAATTAAAAAACAAATCTCATTGATGTGTGTTTCACACTTTTAATTTATGTGGCAGTGAATTGTGTTTGGAATGTAAAGACCCTTTGGTATATGGCGTAAATTGCATGGCCCATAGGAATATGTAGCCATATAGTACATGGCATTCAATGCAAGGCTTACAGGATTATGTAGCCGTACAGTTCAAGAAATTCAATGCAATGCCTACAGGATTATGTAGCCGTACAGTTCATGAAATTCAATGCAATGACCACCGGATTATGTGGCCATGAGTTTATGGCATTCAATGCAAGACCACAGAATTATGTAGCCATATAGTACATAACATTCAATGCAAAATCACCTAGGTGCTAAAATGACATTCCCGGTAGTGAGTATAATACTCAGAGGCAGTGAGAAACATGGTCAACTCATGTAAGTGGCATATAGCTAAGGCAGGTATTAAAAAAAAGACTTACAGAGCACACCATTCCATCTGCATACACTATAACATGTACAGGTAAGTACCCCATGTTTGAGACTATTGCCTGACCAGGTTTGCAATATGCCATATGCTACAATGCAGGCCACACAATCTCAATACAACCTACGAAATGTCACTCCATACTAAACATATGTCATTGTATGCAGCATTTCACTGACATACACCATAACATGTTGTGCAATGTTATAACTTTTAATGACTCTCACAGACACTAGATATCAAACATGACATAAAACACTACCAGTACAGGCTGTCTTTGTCGTTATGACATGGAGTGATATATTGCACACTGGCAGTCATTCCAGTACAGTCCACTTCAGGACGTGACTAGACAAGACTGTAACTGAAGATGTAGACAACTTGTTAGATGGCAGGTCTATTTCATCACTTCTAGACAGCCTTATCACTCTGTCACCCACAGACATGTATATGGTCACCTTTCTGTATAGATAAATTGACCACTGACTCTATATTACATGTTATTCCCATGACGTTATAAAGGGCACAGTGTTGTATTTTATGGTTACATGGTTACTTCTATTTCATACTGAAATATCTCAGCTTTACATGTGTTATTTCAACAACTTACACATGTTGAATCATGCATTTATGTGTTGTCAATGGCCAAGCGGTTAGCTTGTGTTCCTTTTACCACTGCAGTCTGGGTTGTCAATGGCCAAGTGGTTAGTTTGTGCGTCTCTTACCACTGCAGTCTGGGTTCAAACTGCCAAGAATCAGCTGGGTTTGATTAAAGAAATTCACCAATCTGTATGTAAAAAGGTGATGCTCAGTTTGACCCTACCGAACAATGCAGGTTTATCCCAGGTACTCCGGTTTCCTCTTGTTTTAACACTTGAGCACCAGGGCGATGCTCCATGGTGACCTTATTTGAATTTCTGAATTTAATTTTGATTAATAAAGTATATATTATGATTAAATTATGTTTATCAATTAGTATAGAACTCTCATTATGTATGACAACATACCTGTAATATCAAACAGCATATGACATTAATGACCTGTGACCTATGACCTTGTACCAACCCTCTCTGTACATACATGTACTGAACCTTTAAGTATTGTGTCAACTTTGGTTTGCTACAAAGTAAGTTTTCAAGCGATGATGCATAAGTACATAATTTGTTTGTTTGTAACTCAATAAATTGCAAAAAGCTAAAAAAAAATATTTACAATAGCAAATGTTTTACACCTTTATTAAGCTATTGATTGCAGTTTAAAGTAGCCATATGGGTGAGGATTGGGTATTTATTTTGGATTTTTAATTTATAAAATAATTTTATCATGGCTTCCTACTTGAACAATTAATGTGAAACAACGTTGACAAAATCTGTGTTTGTAACTCAATACATTGCAAACAGCTGAAAAATGTGTAAAATGTTTCACTTTAAGAAACATATCCAAATCAGAGATTTTAAAAAATGCGATTCCCGCAAAAAATTGTAAAATGAAAAAATTATGAATATCTATTTTTTAAGAGTATTTTAATCAGAACCACTTAACCTTTTCTGTATTTGGAGTACAAGTACTAATAGTATTCTAATTTATGCAAGTTGAAAAAAATGTTAAAACTGACACAGAAACCAAACAAAAATGTGTACACATAGAGTCCAAAAAAAATTTGAAACCAATGCTAAATTTTTGCTGACATCTCGTCAGGAGTTTACCACAATGGGGTATTTGTCATGTGTCTCTGAAGAAACACATGAAACAAGCTGGAAACAGCTAGGATTTTGATGCCAACATCAAGATTTAGTTTAGATTAATTGTGTCCTCCACTGGTGGATACTTCTGGCTTCCTTCTAAGACAGCCCACTAGTACACCCCTGATGATGCCGATGAGACTTCAGTAAAAATTTGGTATTCACTTCCGAGAAATTTTTTTGACTGTGAATAGAAATTTTCATTTGATACTATGAACCATAAACGTTCATTCTCTTTTGAAACAGAAATGTCAAATGGTGGCCTTCTAGACACTCTGAGTGCAATGAACTTTAGTACTGCAGACAGCTGTATTCATCTTAATACCTCAATTATTTCATTTCATTCCACAGGATTGATGATATAGAAGACAACTCTAAACTCCGTAGAGGAATTCCAGTTGCCCATAATATTTATGGTGTAGCACATACTATCAATTGTTCAAACTATGTATATTTCTTGGGCCTAGAAAAACTTCTATCGTTGAACCATCCAGATGTCACAAAAATTTACGCTGGTAGGTAACATTTTGAATATCATGCATCCTAATTTGCATATTTGAATATTTTAATTGTTGCCATGGCAATTAGAATATGCAATATCAAGTTGTTATAAGTGAAACCCAAAGCTTCGGTAGCTGTAAAGTTTCACTATTTAGCATTAATTTTTGACTTGTTGACGAATATATTAAGGCTTTAATGGAAATAGTTTCATCTGATTGGCTGAAATCAGGGCTCAAACCTCTAATAGCCAATTACCTTCAATGAAAAGGTGATGAATATTCATTGTTCAACCATTGCATAAACATTTCTGCAGACTCCCATGATGCAATGTGGCCCACAGACCAGATCCCTAAATGAGGGACAACTTGATGTTTCTTGATCTCTGACATTGCGTGTAATATGAGTGATGTAAATACTTACAGAAACCTGATGTAGTATCGTATTTATACTTATTGAAGAAATAACATGTTGAGTAAACCATCTCAACATAGCAATGGCAGGTTTATGCATGTGCATTTTCTTAAGTTTAATTTTCTGGCACATCTAAAAATAACCCCATTCAACCATTCATTTAGTTTGCCTAACTGTGATGTTGCAGATATTTCTGAGTCACCATAGTGTTGAATTAACATGTTTCAGTAAAATAAACAATATATATATACTTCAGATTTAATTAAAAATATACTCGAAAACACTCAGATCTGACCTGTGTCCCTTTAACAATGAAAATGGAATACATTCATCACCTCCTGTATAATTTATCATATATGTGGAGTAAAATACTTGGTACAGTCAAAGAAGTGTTTAAACATCCGTTTATACTTATAAGTGCTATCAAAGTTGTAAATGCATAATGTCTACTGTGCAATAGTATATTTTGTTTTGAACCAGGGTGATATATTGGATTATTTCCTATTATTGATATTTCAGACCAGTTAATGTTACTGCACCAAGGGCAGGGCATGGATATTTGGTGGAGAGATGCTTATGTGTGTCCCACAGAAGATGAATACAAGGAAATGGTCATTAAAAGTAAGTACATCAATTGACAGATAGGACAGGGAAGTTACCATGGTAACAACTCATGGGAATTATCATGACCAACTTACACTGGAATACTATGATGTGAAGTGTCCATGACTTGTGAAGCCTAAGTAAATGAATTTAGTTTTTTATCCTACATTGAACTATTGATCTCTGCCCTAAGTAGAGGAAATAACTATAATTAATAAGGTGAGCTGATAAAGAATACACACCAGGAGTTTATACTGTCCTGTCAAAAATGCCATATTGAATTTCACTGATGAATTGATAGGCTGGTCATTGAACTGCAGGTCAAAGGTGAACTATTGCATATACATTGCACACCATGTTCAAATCAAATGTTAGTAGTAATTGGAGATGATAATGAGAGAGAGTTTATACAAGTCAGCCATCTTGGAATTTCTATCTTTGAAATATGTGGTAATTGTAACTGGGTATTAAGTTGTACACACAAGAGTGATGACAGCATTTGAATTCCTATGCCTCCCATGTGTGAAATAGGGTAATTTGCATAGCACAGTTATAGAAATGAGATAACACACAAGTATGAGAGAGAGAGAGAGAGAGAGAGAGAGAGAGAGAGAGAGAGAGAGAGAGAGAGAGAGAGAGAGAGAGAGAGAGAGAGAGAGAGAGAGAGACAGACAGACAGAGACAGAGAGAGAGAGGAGACAGAGAGAGAGATAGATAGACAGACAGACAGACAGACAGACAGACAGACAGACAGACAGACAGACAGACAGACAGACAGGATGGGGGAGGGAGGAGAGAGAGGGAGAGAGAGAGGAGAGAGAGAGAGAGAGAGAGAGAGAGGAGACAGAGAGAGAGATAGATAGATAGACAGACAGACAGACAGACAGACAGACAGACAGACAGACAGGATGGGGGAGGGAGGAGAGAGAGGAGAGAGAGAGAGCGAGAGAGAGAGAGAGAGAGAGAGAGAGAGAGAGAGAGAGAGAGAGAGAGAGAGAGAGAGAGAGAGAGAGAGAGAGAGAGAGAGATGTACACATCACTTTATGACATGCAATTTGACAAAATGTGCATATTGCAGACACTGTAGTTGGTAAATTTCACAAATTTTCTATTTTAATCTTGGATACATTAAACAGGAAATTTATACATGCATCATTTATTTCATCCATTAATCGCACACAGAAGTAAAGTTTTTGAGGGGCTGTGTGTTCTATGAAGACTTGGTATATTTATCAATGTTTTGATGTTATTTTGCAGAGACAGGTGGTCTGTTTGGGTTGGCTATCAGACTAATGCAACTCTTCAGTGAAAATAAAAGGTACGTAAGTTTGATTGACACCATAGAAAAGATATGATTCAGTCTAGAACCCAAATGAGTTGTGAAATGGTCGAATGATGTATAGTGCAGTGCTTATACACAGATTCAAACCGTTGTCAGTTATTGACATCATGATAATGAAATATTCAAACATATTGTATTTTTCAAAGATTTGTCACGACTCATGTTGTATGACTTGTGAAATCATGCCTTCGGTATACTAAGATAGTCGCAAACTGAGACTATTGATCTTCGATGTGGTAGATTATGCAAGTGGGTGATAGCACCCTGTGATCAAGATAGTGTAAACATTGGAATTACTAAAACAGTACACTGCAAGTTCATGTAACTCTGTCAATAAAACTCTGCGGACGCCTCCTTACTGCGACTATAATTAAACCAGCGTCCATTCAATAGCTTATCACTGGTGTATCAACATGTTGTAGACAATAGTTTTAGTTTGTGTTTATCTTAGAAAACTGAAGGCTCAATATAAATGTGTGATACAGAAATTGGTGAATGAGACATATTACAAAAGTCATGATCATA
Organism: Glandiceps talaboti; assembly: GCF_964340395.1. Lineage (NCBI taxonomy): Eukaryota > Metazoa > Hemichordata > Enteropneusta > Spengelidae > Glandiceps > Glandiceps talaboti. The sequence continues at coordinate 10,903,786 of NC_135570.1, forward strand.
GAATTTCAGAGAGAAGTAATATTGAATGAAACACAGAAAAGGGTTTCACATACTGACATCAAACAGTGTTAATGAAGGTTTGGAATATGTTCTCTTTAAGACTGTAAGAGTCGTTGTGTCGTTCTGCCCCCCTCACTGGCCTCCTCTCTCCCATGGGAGGGGTTGACCGATGTGTGAGGGCGCCCCGTCATGGTATACCTTGCAGACTATGTTTCTATTTCACAAAGATGAAGGTTCAGATAAATCTAGATCATCTCACATCTCGAGTTTCAGATTCATTGTAATACGAGAATATTGCCTAGTATGTTATTTCTATGGTTTCCATGGTAATTACCATTTATATTTTTAGTACTACCGTCCTTTACGTCTTCTACTTTTAACAAGTGATTAGTTTTTTTTAATCAAAAATATAAAAGATGAAGTAATGCAACATATTGATACATTACTGAACTTGTCCTGGTGCATTGATGTAGATTTAGCTATAGTAGTCACAACATTGCAAAGTTGAATAACAGTTTACTTTGATAATGCCGCTAAACAGGCACACAATATTCATTGTTGCAAATAAACCCTGTCTATTGGTAGATATCATCATGGCTAGATGTACACGGTACAGAGTGATGATGTATCAGAAAACAAACCTCGGTAACTGTAAGAGGTGCCAAATGTGAAATTTGTTATGATTGAAGTTATCAGTAATGACGTGCACAATTGCGGCACATGTTTGATCTGACCCTACTAAATTGTAAACAAAGACACAGACCTACTTTGGTAATGTATCAATATGTTGTAGTAGTTTATCATTCATACTTTGATTAGAAGCACTGTAACATGAAGCCAAAACTGTCAAATTACAGAGTTCTATAATGAAGGTGTTTGTCAAGAGTTGAAACTGACCCTGGAATGTAGATAAAGGAATGCTACAACAACCACCTACTCTGTAATGTTTTGCCATTTACTTTCAGGCATTTGTTTAATGTGGCCATATGGATGAGGATTGGGTATTTATTTTGGATTTTTAATTTATAAAACAATTTTATCATGGCTTCCTACTTGAAAAAATAATATGAAACTGCATATGCCAAGTCCTTGTTTGTAACGCAAATGTTAATAAATGTGTAAAATGTTTGTTATTGTACGTACAATAAACATTTTACACATTTTTTTTTTAGCTTTTTCCAATGTATTGAGTTACAAACACAGACTTGGCATATGTTGTTTCACATTGATTTCTCAAGTAGGAAGCCATGATAAAATTGTTTTATAAATTGAAAATAAAAAATAAATACCCAATCCTCATCCATATGGCAACTCTACGATTCTTTGTTTCACCTAGTATATTTCCACCATTTGGCAGATTGGTGGGTCTCATTCATAGACATTACCATCTACCTTTCACATTTGACCAGTTACGTTTACAATAGGGAACTTGCAAACCCGCCATGTTGAATGTTGCATCATGGGAAATGTGATAATAAATACTCATCAATTAGCATTATAAACAATGTTGATACATTGTTTGTAACCACAAATAATCAATTCATAGTTACCCTGACCATTGGGGAGGTTTATTCTATCAGTAGCTCAAGATTAGGTATTACGATAACCAGATAATCCCATAGTCCTTTGCATCTGAGCATGCTCAGTCTGGATTGCAAGTTCCCTATTAGCTACATCCCTGACTCACTGACTCTATCTATTTTATTTTCAGTGATTTCAAAAATTTATGGGATACTCTTGGTTTGTATTTCCAAATCCGTGATGACTATGCAAATTTGAAGTCCCAGGAATACCAAGAGAATAAAAGTTTTGCCGAGGATTTGACAGAGGGAAAGTTTTCATTCCCTATAATCCATGGAATTAAAAGTCAACCAGATAATAATCAAGTTATGAGTATTTTGAAACAGCGCACAACAGACAACGACATCAAAAAGTATTGCATAGATTTCTTAGACAAGGTAAGTTATTCAGTTTTATGATGCAGTCATTGGAAAGTGTTTGTGTATGTATGTATGTATATATGTGTGTGTATATGTGTGTATGTATGTACGTGTGTGTGTATATATATTTGTGTGTATGTGTACATGTGTGTGTACATGTATATGTATTTATGTGTACATGTGTGTATGTATGTATGTGAATATATGCGTGTATGTGTGTGTATATATATGTGTGTGTGTGAAGTGTTGTATACATGTGTGTATATGTGTGTATGTCATAACTATATCTAAAGGTAATAAGCACTTAGGAGTCATGAATATTCAGTGTACATCTAATACATATGCATGATGTGTGCTATGTCCCATAAAGCAACCGTAGACCGGTGGAAGAACAATAGAGGTGAAATACAGTTTCAATTTGGTGTTTCCATTTCAATCACGCAAAACTTTATGTGATGTGAAATCATGAAATAACTCTCCAGAACCCAAAGTTTATGAAAATACATGCATTTCCTGGAGTGACATACCTTTTAATGCAAGAACCTGAGATTGAATCTTTGGCCTTTAAGCCAGTCTACTCTATATTTAGTGTATAATTATAGAAACTGTTTTAAACACAAGGGGAGATTTGTAGAATTGAAGAATTATCAGGATAGAAGTTGAACCAGACAAACATTACACAAACAACGAAGTGAACTCAGATAACCTCCCCAAAACACTATAAACCATTAACTTGGTATTTTTCATCAAAGTATCGTAATCTCTGTCTCATTTCTTTCTCTGTCTAGGTTGGATCCTTTGAGTACACTAAGAAAACTTTAGATGATCTAGAACAACAGTAAGTAACTTGTAATAAAGTTGTATGACTCATTGAAGGTCAAATGTCACACAAACCCCCTCATTGCCCTGTCACTGACCTTTGAACTTATCAAAAGTAACAATGCAAGTCATATGGGTGTTGACCTGAGTTGACTGTTTAAATCATGGATAGAATAGAAATTGAGTTCAAGAACCAACATGAGTAATGTGTGTGTAAATAGATAGTTGTTGGATACATTCCGGATAGACTGTTTTCAAATGGTAGCTTATTGGCTTCTGTGATCAAACTATAGAAATCAGAATAAATCTTGATGTCTTCTCATAACATGAATTGATAAAAATCACACATCCTGGTATGTGTATACTGCTTGATACCACTAACAGTAACATTGTTCGCTATAATTTTCATCATTGTCAACCACTCTAATATGATACAGGGGTAACTCCCCATTTCTTTCCTGATATAATCACACACACACACACAGACAGACACACATAGACAGACACACAGACAAACACACACACACACACACACACACACACACACACACACACACACACACACACACACACGCACACACACGCACACACACACACAAACATACATTCGTCTCTTCTGTTATAAATGAAACCCATGCAGATTACTTTATCTTTCATATCCATTACAGGATATTTAATAATGACATGAATCATTCTCATTCTCATAATATCATAACCTGTGATCCTTATATGACTTTGGTAATCAAGCCTTCGTTTACTAAGATAGATGCAAACTAAATCTATTGCTCTTCAATGTGGTAGATTACACAAGTTGGTGATAGTGGTTCCTCTGTTGTGTGATTCTAATCACCCTGTGATCAAGATAGTTTAAACATTGAAAGTCCCAAAACAGTACACTGCAAGTTCATGCAACTCAGTCAATAAAACCCTGTGATGCCTCCCTACTGAGACTATAATTAAACCAAAGTCCATTCAAAAGCTTATCACTGTTGTATCAACATGTTGTGACAATAGTTTTAGTTTGTGTCTATCTCAGTAAACTGAAGGCTCAATTACCAGCATAATTTAAGCATGGAAGGAGGGCAAGAGTTGTCCCAATAATATGAACTCAGGACACAGGGGCAATGTGTTCTCTCCAAGATCTATGGGAACATTCCTTGCATGTAATCACATAGTTTTCTGTAACAGAATTAACATGACTGACAGTTTGCAGTTGAAAGTTTCCCGGTTTCTATTACATGTCATGTGTATTGGTTACATTTTTAATTCTCATAAGATATTATCATTTCATCTTAGTAACTTAATATTATTTATCACGTAATTTTGATCAATCTGCCCCTTGCGATAAAACTAATTATGTTCTTTCCTTGTGTTACAGGTGTCGTGATTTAATCAAAGAAATGGGCGGGAATCCTTATCTTATAGCATTTATTGATGAACTAAAACACATTTATGCAAAGTAAGATGTTGCCATTGCTTCACAAAATGTGCAATAAATGGAAAATTTTCCAGATAGCCGGAAATAGTTGTAGAGATAATGAAATAATGTTCATGACATTTTATTTGAGATGACAGATTTTTAGGATAAACTAAGAATTTTTTTTGTATTACATTTTGATATTATGCTCATAGTAAGTATATACTGTAATCAGCATTTTGATTTGAAGACATTTGATAAATTTTGGAATTCAAAGATATTATTACATTGTATCAAACCAGAGTTGTAGATTTTTCAACTCTTGTGATCTTCTTTTAAAAGATGCTACTGAGTTGCTCATTGGCTGTTAGTCATCCTTTGGAAAATGTAACACAGTTGCTTATTGGCTGTTAGTCTTCCTTTACCTCTGGAAGATGCAACAGAGTTTCCTATTGGCCATTTGTCTTCCACTAAAGGATACAACAGAGTTGCTTATTGGTTGACTCTTCCCATTTAAGATACACAACAGAGCTGCTTATTGGGTGTTAGTCTTCCCTTGGAAGATACCAGAGAATTGCTTATTGGTTGTAAAGGGAAGGTGATATATTTATTTATTATCCATCATAAGAACTGAATGTACAACTATCACAATATTTATAATTCCTTCATTTTTTGTCTAGATCCTTGAATAAAAAAGATAAGTAAAATTAAACTTCCACTGACAAAATCAGGTTCTGTGAAAGAAATTTTGGGAGACCTCAACATACTTCTCTCAGAAAGACGATTTGCTTTTCACATTGAAAAGATCCTCCAATGTAAAAAATATATTGACTTCATTTTTGACTTTCATGGTGAATCAAAGTCCAATGATTTCTTTTTAAAAATTCAAAATTTACGTTCTTATACCCCCTCCCATTAAAGTTACGATCACTTTACAAGCCAATGACAATTTCTGACCACCATATTGAATTTTCATTCATTTGCATAACACCAGAGTTAACTTGAAGAAAAATGACTTTCATAAGTGATTTAAATTCTGCTCAGAAACAAAGTTTTGTTGAGCAACCCAACTTTTTCTCTTGGTTTTTGTGAGCGTCGTGAGACGCCATGTTTGTGTGTGAATGGGACGACTATTTCAATTTAAATTGAAGGAATTATATTTGTATGGTAGCCCAGTATAAGTTTTTAAGAACTGATGGACCTGATGTAAACAAATTATAATGAGAATGGTATCTGATGGAAAGCAAGTTAAGTATAGGGAAAAATAGTGTGGTGCCCTTTAACCTCTTCTGAGGTCAAAGGTCGTAGCAGGTGTAAGGGTCATAGTAAAATTATAACTTCAGAAGTTAGTGCTGATTTACTGAAATTTTGTGAGAGTTGTTTTTATCTTTTGTTGAGTTCTGTAAAGTTGGTCTATACTAAAAGCGAGGCTGTATATTTTGAAAAAATTATTGTCTGAGATTTTACCGTCTCAATATTTTGTTCTTTTTTCCAACATTTGATGATATTGTAGCCAAAGTAGTAGTGTTGAACTATATATAGACCTGCTTGCAGACGGTGTACGGGACACGATACTGACAATGTCCCTCAACACCAGGAGACAATGGAGAGAGACAATGTAAGAATCGTGTCCTGACTTCCTGTGTCAGCAAACAAGACTAAACTATATACTGAAGGCACACAATGCAGAAAATGATGGATTTCCTAGGTTGTCTGATAGTTTCATCCAAAGGTTCATCAAGTTGACTAAAATTATTAGTTTTATCTGCCAGGTGTATATCAAACAACACAATAAAGCTACACTAGCTGTAACTTGAGTAATATTTTTTTGATCGGACAACCAATACTGTTTTAATGAAAATTGTTAAAATACCAGTAGTTAGACATTTTTCAAATTAAAGTGGCCATATGGATGAGGATTGGGTATTTATTTGGATTTTAATGTGTAAACAGTTTTGTCATGCTTCCCACTTGAAAAATCAATGTAAAACAACATAAACTAAGGCTATCTCTGTAACTCAATACATTGCTGAAAGTTAAACAAAATGTGTAAAAAGTTTGTACAGTAACAAACATTTTACCTAACCATTGAGTTACAGAGAAGGACTTAATTGACGTACCTTGGTTCACATTGATTTTTCAAGTAGGAAGCCATGATAACATTGTTTTATAAATTAAAAATCCAAAATAAATACCCAATCCTAACCCATATTGCTACGTTAATTTGATAGAGGTTGATTTTATCCGTACTACACTGGTTGACATTGTCATTGTGTCAGGGTGCTGATTGTTTGGTGTGGACATACAAATCCATTGGATTTATTATTGTGTCATATTATGTTTACAAATGTTGATTACACAAATACAACCTGTAAAAAAACTCCAATGCGTTTACTTGCTTGTTGTGGCAAGCAGGAATGAGACAAGGTTTGTGCAAAGACATGCAATACAATTAGTGTTGGTACCTTATCAAAGCGTAAACACCACAGAAACCCAGAGCACATGGTTCTACTTGCTGATAGAACACTACACTCTATAACATTGAGTATGACTGTTACTGTTACATTATAACTTCCACAGATGTAAAGAAACTTAGAAAAGCATTGCCTGAACCATTTCGTGTAGGTGTCTACGCCTGACCTACACCAAATGTACTCCCCTGTCGTACATCTTTGCATCAGTTTTTGTTACCTAATTTTGTCTTTGCATGAAGTCTTTCCTTGGCTCATTTTCATTCAAGCAAAAGCACTGGTGTTTTTTCATTGGTTGTATGTTACCAAGCGGTGATTCACTACTGTTCAGGATGTCATAACATCTAACAAAACAGTTTTAAAAAAAAACATTTCAGTTGCAGCTAGTGCAGCTTTAAAACTATTGTCTGAAATGTCAAGTTGTTCGTTTTGCATGGTTTCTATGAAATTACAGCAAAGATGTAAACTTAGAAGTATTTTTAGATCAGGAAAACATAAAGTTCTAAGACTAATACGCTTTATCCAGTGCCGTGTAGCATATCAATGACATATACCACCAGAGGGCGCTATTCAGCTACCTACAACAGCCATGATATATGGTGTCATTGGTGCAATTATCAGCCTACAAATAAATGTTCAACCAAGTTGGACTTTTACAAGACGGTTTCAGTATAAATGAGAAATAATGAAATAAAGATTCTTGAAACATTTATGTGTGTTTCTGGGTTTTTTTCCTGTATTTTTGCCTGTATGTTTCCCATCGTAACACCTTAGGCTTAAAAATGATTTATGATTTGGTCAGTCGATAGGTTAAAGTTTTTAAAAAAGTAACAATACTTTTTAATTGTACAACTCCAGTAGGTCGCTTAAGGACAACTCCAGTATGTCACTAAGGAATGACCATGTCTATATCTGTCTCTAGCCATGGATCTGTAAGGTACACCGTACGGGGCGCCCTCACACATCGGCCAATCCCTCTCACAGAGAGAAGGCCGATGAGAGCGCAATGACATGATGTATCTTGCAGTCATCTCCGGCCCTAGATCTTAGTATCCACACTCCAATTATGTAACCAAAGTGGTACAACTGTCATAGTAGTTTCCAGTTAAATTTTTTACTGAAAATCACATCGTGTTAGGCCTAATATAATTTACACACCAAAGATAGGAGCACCTTGTCTTGAAAGTTCAAACATCTGCTCCCAAGTTCCAGACCAAACTTTATTGTAGTTTATGTAAAAAAAAGATGTTTAGAGTCGGGGCTTAAACTAGGGTCGGTCGGGTTATCTGAAACATACTATTTTTTTATTTGGCCTAAGCATATAGAATCACATGAATGATTCAGTCGATGAATGCATTCCGATGAATACATACAGCATAACTAGCCCACAATCTTTATAATGCGTGTTTACTAATGGCCAAAACATAACCACTCCCTTAGGATAACCTTTCTGTGGATAATCTGTTTCTAGACATGTTTTCACGTCTCAATGGGAGTGGTGGGGGAAGGGGTGATTTACTTTTGTATTCTGGTGATAATGATGGCTAATTTACCACCTTTCCCTTTTGGCGTTCTAGACATGTTATTCCTTAAACCGGGCCATGCGCCCTTTGACGTTCTATATAGACATTGTGTTCCTGAAAATGGGTCATCATGTGTTATCTATACCATCACAGTAAATAGGACATGACTAGCTATATCACACTATATCACCACATTTGACAAAACTATGGGAAAACACAGCTGATAATATACAAACAGCCGAGTAGTCAGTACATACTCTATCATATATATATTCACGTTGCGTGCAAATAGGGAACATTTTGGCAGTATGACAGCTAAGATGTATATATTATTAGCATGTATTGTTTTCCTACCTGTTAGCTGTGTGGCATATTCCACTACCTATGTCAATTACACTTACGTAGAGACTAGCACAACTTACGGCCAAGTACGTGGGTATCGAGTTCTCCACGATAATGGCCGAGAGATGGATGTATTTCTTGGGCTTCCATTCGCTGCTCCTCCCCTTGGCGACTTGAGATTTGCCAATCCTAAATACCCTGAGCCTTGGGGTGACGTGTATGATGCGACTGAGTATAAACCTGTGTGTACCCAAGACTCGTCATTGTTACCAATCGATGAAGACTGTCTGTATCTAAACGTCTTTGCTCCTTATGTGAGTAAACAATGATATACGGATTTGTATCTAGAAATCTTTGCTCCTTATATTACCTTTCATCTAACGATATTTAGACGTTATTCCCAAACATAACAGGATTTGTAGCAAAAGATGGTGAATATGTCGAAAGCACAGCCAATAATGTTAGCAGACAGGATAGTTTTCATTATTACCATGAACAAGCCAAGTTGCGCAAAACAAAAAATATGGAATTTATACCCTGGTCGCCCTAGCTTCGTCACAACAATGAGAAGTTCCCACGACAATGCGTGTCTACCATACATCACTGTTTATGCTAAATATGAGTCAAACGTTCAAAATTGCAATTACTTTCCCCAATTTTTCTTTCCATATTACTGGCACTGGTATAATCATATTATTCTCAAATATTTTTCTTCATTCAGCCAGAAAATACTCATGACTCATGGCTTTTGTCACAAAACCCTTAGGTCACGAGTATTTTCCATGGATGAAGGGAATAACATCTAATGTATTTCAGAATGCCAGCAGAACGGAGCCATATCCTGTCTTGTTTTACATCCATGGTGGTTGTTTTTTTTATGGTTCAGGAAATAGTCACGACGGCAGTTTTTTTCCACAGCAAGATGTGATATTTGTTGGTGTTAATTATAGACTTCAGGCATTTGGTAAGCTACTGTTCACTTAGTATGGTTATATTCAATATTAAAGGTAATATTCAACAAATGACACACAATTGATAAAGTGTTTTAACTGACGACAATGATCAGTACTGGTCAACAGTAAAAATCCCATCCCACCCATGGCACCCCAGCCCATATCCCTATCCCAGCCCATGGCACCCCATCCCTTCAACAAGTGATTTGCCTTTTCATCATTGTTATTCTCTCCTAGAGAGCGTGCCCAAATTATAATCATGTGTTCTTTTGTTTAAATTACAACTTGTTAACACATTCCATTTTATACATTTTTCTCAAACCATCTTTAGGGTTTTTAAGCACAGGTGATGAGGTTGCCCCTGGTAACTGGGGATTATTAGATAACGTGATTGCATTGGAGTGGGTTCGTGACAACATTGCATCTTTTGGTGGAGACCCAACTCGAGTAACTGTATTTGGTCATAGTGCAGGAGGTGTGATGGCATCGATGCATATGTATTCGCCGCTATCATCAGGTTTGTGATTTACATATTTACATATTCATATACAACATGTGACGACAATATGTAAATTAACATTTTAAAATTACTAATTAATAAAAGCACTTGCACAAGACAACTATTACTCAAATTCCATAGAAAATGAAACGACCATTGTTTTATATATAAAAATATACACAAACCCAACATATTTTACAAAATAGTTAATATGGCCACCGACTATTGTCACACTCAGTGTTATTTCTATGGGAATTTGTCGATTTCGTGCAAGACCATGAACCCAAAAATGACATTTCTTCAAATTTATCACAAATCTGTTGATATATCATAGAAAATCTCTTGTCCCATTTCAGGTTTAATTGCCGGCTCCTTGCCTCAAAGTGGTAATGCTATGACACCTTGGGCCTTGTACAGATCTCCTGATGACCCTACAGATGTTACGAGACAACTAGCTGAGCAGATGAACTGTTCTACAGCATCATCATCAGAAATAGTTGACTGTCTTCGAACAAAGCCTTGGCAAGACATTGTAGACCAATCAGTAAATGTAAGGAACCTACTAACATAACATTTTCTTGAGATAGATCAATCAATCAATTAATCAATCAATCAATCAATCAATCAATCAATCAATCAACTAGTCAGTCAGTCAGTCAGTCAGTCAGTCAGTCAGTCAGTCAGTCAGTCAGTCAGTCAGTCAGTCAGTCAGTCAGTCAGTCAGTCAGTCAGTCAGTCAGTCAGTCAGTCAGTCAGTCAGTCAGTCAGTCAGTCAGTCAGTCAGTCAGTCAGTCAGTCAGTCAGTCAGTCAGTCAGTCAGTCAGTCAGTCAGTCAGTCAGTCAGTCAGTCAGTCAGTCAGTCAGTCAGTCAGTCAGTCAGTCAGTCAGTCAGTCAGTCAGTCAGTCAGTCAGTCAGTCAGTCAGTCAGTCAGTCAGTCAGTCAGTCAGTCAGTCAGTCTGTCTGTCTGTCTGTCTGTCTGTCTGTCTGTCTGTCTGTCTGTCTGTCTGTCTGTCTGTCTGTCTGTCTGTCTGTCTGTCTGTCTGTCTGTCTGTCTGTCTGTCTGTCTGTCTGTCTGTCAGTCAGTCTGTCAGTCAGTCAATCAATCAACGGACAGACCAAACACCACTGCTTCAATCTATAAGATTACGTATTTTTAATATAGCAACGCTACTATCTTTTCGTGAAGTAAAAAATCCTGAAATGTATCTTCAAATTAGTGAATCAATTTAATGACTCATATTTCGTGAGTCTGTCTTTTATAAAGTTTTACACAGTAGGCAACTTTCACCATTACTAATAAGCCTTAAGAGGCTTGCACACTTTTATAGGCACCAGAACGGTACTACTGCTCATGGACACCTGTTGTGGATGGATATTTCCTTCTTGATGATCCTAGAAATTCACTTGAAAAGGGAGAATTTGTTAAAGTACCCTTAATGGTTGGTACTGTGAAAGATGAACGAAGCAGCTCTACTGGTTGTAAGTAATAACTATTGCGTTGTATAGCTCTCCTGTCCGCAACAGCTGAGCAGAACTATTAGGGGTTAGGTGGCCATCTTCCGAGTCTGTCAATCTTCTCCAATATCTGAAACCGGTGGTCGGATTGCTTTCATATTTGGCATGCATATGCCTTTTGGAGAGGTTATTTAATAGATTTGTTCATAAATTGAGACAAGTTAATTTCATTTTTCAAGCAGATTGTTTTGTTAAATTTTGTTGTTAAGATTTTAAAAAATGACATGTTTGGCTTTTCCGAAACCGGTGGTCAAGTAAAAACCGTTGTTGATGTGTTTCGGGGTACTCTAATCAGAGTGTGTTCATGTCATATTGATACAAGTCATGCGCTGTAGTTTATTGAGTTTGTAGATGCTATTGTTCAGAAATGATATTTTTGACTTTGTACACTACACAAAGATATGATTTGCAAAATGAACTAAATTATTTTGTTTGTTAGCTTCCCCTACGATGACGAGAGAAGAGTTTGATAGTACCATCCAGGACTTTGTTGAGCCTCGATGGGCTTATACTGGTAATCAAGATGAAATAACTGATGCCCTGATATATGAATACTGTGACCCAACCGACGTTGACAATGAATTTATTCTTCGAAATGAGTGGACTCAGGTTTGAATTAATTTACGTGAACTATCTCTATATTCCTTTCACTTCATTCTTTTAAAGGGGAACACCACTCCAGGAAATATAAAGATTCATAAATTCTGGATTCTGGAGAGACTTTTCATCATGGTACATCATTTTGTGATTTCAGAGAAGCATCAAGTTGATCTTTGTGCCTCGAAAGGGTATCTTTGCTATGGGCCATTGCATCATGGGAGTGAGCAGAAATAATATATTCAAATTGCACATTGAATATTCATGAGTGCCTATACCCTTCAGTGTAAAACATCTCTCATACATATTCATTTTGAAACTTGAATACATTATTTCAGCTGACGCCCATGATGCAATGTCCTATAGCTAAGATACTGTATAAAGACAACTGAAATCGCAAAGTAATTAAAAGTGATGTAAAATCATGAAATGATTCTCCAGAACCCATAGTTTATGAATATGACTTCATTTCCTGGAGAGGTACGTGTTCCCCTTTAAAATAATTAATTCGAGGCTTCATGTAAGTACATTTTGCATAAAGTCATGCACAATAACTCCATGCCACTTAAGGTCTTATATCAGGAAGTGTACATCTTAAATTATTTCTTACTATAATTTTACCCCAAACTAGCTAGATACAGACTATGTATATGTTGCAGCAGCAGAACTGGAAGCCACCGGTCATTCCTCCATGGAAGAGAATACATACTATTATTCCTGGCATTATAGATCGGAACTTCATCCACAACCAATATGGACAGGTATGTATCGCTAGAAGTGATATCATATTAGTCTAGTTTACCCAGATTCTCAATGCTGGGGCTCTTCTACGAGACCAATATGGGCAGGTATGTATCGCAGGAAGTGATATTATGTTAGTCTAGGTTACCCAGACTCACAGCTGGGAGCTCTTCTACAAGACCACCCAGATCTTGCTGGGGAGGTCTTATAGGCAGCGCCCCCAACGGCGAGAGTCTGGGTAATCGAGACTAATACCATATGGGTACGTGAACAGTTCCGAGAAAAAAAACTTCAGAGATAATTTACGTAAATGTTTGGAGACTGTTTCTGAGTATTTGAATAAATATAAAGTTGATATTTATTTTAAAATTATTGTAAGAGAAGACATTTTTTATTTTAATGTTCAACTCATGGCGACGGGAACAATTACACATCTCTTTGTAGGTGTACAACATATCTATGAATTGTACCTGGAATTTGGTGTTCCATACTATGGTTTAGGACGTGAGTGTCCTTGGAATTGTTACTATAGTGATAGATTGTGGACCTATCAGGAAGACTGGACAGATAAAGACAGAGAAATAAGTGACCTCTTTATAACCTTAATATCCAACCTTGCAAAATATGGGTAAATATACGATATAATTATCATATTTATATGACGTGTACAGACATAAAATATGAGTTGAAAATCCATATTCTTATCGGAGTTGTTTTAAGATTCCAAAATACAGATTATCTACCAACAAATGAATACATTTTTCAGTGTTTCAGGAACTTGACAAACATGACTTGATCTTTTCTTGTCATACCATTCTGGGTTGTTCAAAGTTGTTTGATTTTCATGACAAACAAAAGTCTACTTTATTGTGTCATTGGCTATAATGTAGTAGGGTATTCCATACCTTACGTTGCTTTTTTAAAGTGGCCATATGGATGAGAATTGGATATTCATTTTGGATTTTTAATTCATAATTTAAAACAATTTTATCATGGTTTCCTACTTGAAAAATAAATGTGAATCAACATTGACAAAGTCCCTGTTTGTTATTCAAAAAATTGCTAAAGATCGATAAATGTGTAAAAAGTTTGTTATTTTATGTACATTTTTTTAGCTTTTTGCGATGTATTGAGTTTCAAACAAAGACTTGGCCTATGTTGTTTCATGTTGATTTTTCTAGTAGGACGCAATGATAAAGTTGTTTTATAACTTAAAAATCCAAAATAAATACCCAATCCTCATCCATATGGCCACTTTAATAGGTTTAAGTCTTGTTATTTCTTGAATGATTCTCATTGTAAAGTCAAAAAAATACTATTAAAATATGTGTCTCAACAGAAATCCAACACCAAGTCCAGTACATGGTTTGACGTGGGAGCCATTTGATGACGTCAATGAAGCTTATCTCCAGATTAATGACGTCAGCGTGGTCGACTATCACTACAGAGCCAGAGAGATGTTATTTTGGCAAGACTATTTTCAGAATGTAGCATATCGACAAAGTCCTGCAGTTTAACATGTGTGGCTAGATTACAAACAAAATCCAAATAAACTTTATATGATTAGTTAAAACACATGATCATTTCAAGTGAAGTGAAATGTTAACTATAAAATGTCAAGAATCTTTCATCTGTGACGTCATTACTCGTGTCAATCATTAAATAAAATTGTAAATAATCTTCTCAGATATCTTGGCTTTTATCTTATTCACGGATATCAAGACAGTTACAGTCTGTTAGTAGGATTTCTTGAGTTAAATTTGAAGACAATTCCTGGACCTATAGTTAGCCAAGTGTAGATAAAGCTGAATTCTTTACAATTCTTTGGTCTTATAATGCTCAAATCAGACACTTGGCCCACACATGCATGCACACATACACAGACAGATAGACAGACAGGCAGGCATGCAGACAGACAGACACAAGCGCGCACACACACACACACACACACACACACACACACACACACACACACACACAAGCCTGTTTATGGCACTGTCGAGATACATCATTAGCCCTTGTAATCTCCACTTGTTGTGACTACATTTTCAAACAGTTAATGTAGCCACTTTTCAAATTGTCATTATCAGTTTCAACAATGTAATCAAGACAAGATGAGAAGACGAAGACTAGGAGGTACGACCAGCTAAGGATGTATCTCAACAGCACAGTAAACAAGCTACACATGTGCACGCAGACACATATATCGGAAATGATAGGGTTAAATAGGGAATGGTTTTTGGTTAGTTTCGGCTCCTGAACTTTTACTAGTATTTTGAATTTCCAGGGACACATTCAAGTTTCAAATTAACAAATGAAAATAAACAATTGAGATCCGACATCTTTAATTTATGTAAGAACAGATGATCAGTTACTTTTGTTTCATGTGTACAAGGTGCCGAAAGTATGTGAATAAGAGAATTTGCAATGTACTCAAATGTGTTTCAGAATAAGTGATTGCAAAATACTAGGCCAAGGATAAGCTTATGCATGTATGTTCCTCTGTTGTGCGATTCTGTGATAAAGATAGTGTAAACATTGGAATAGTCTCGCTGCTGGACTCCTGACTATCGCCCCTTTGTAAGGCACACAAAGTGCGTCCCGAGTGGCGAAGCTGTGAAAAGTAAGTGACTTCACTAATCATGGCTTCGCCACTCAGGGTGCACTTCGTGTGCCTTACAAAGGGGCGATAGTCACGAGTCTGGCAGCGAGACTAACATTGGCTGAAACAGTACACTGCAAGTTCATGGAACTCTGTCAATACAACTCTGCAACCTACTGAGACTATAATTAAACCACAGTCCATTCAATAGCATATCACTGTTGTATCAACATGTTGCGGACAATAGTTTTAGTTTGTGTCAATCTTAGTAAACCGAAGGCTCAATTACCAAAGTAATAAACAGTAACCGACAATGAAATCAGTTTATCAACCTAACAAATTTGTGTGACTGGCCAATGAATGTGTTCCTAAACATACAGTGGTGATGTGGACAATAACAAACAACCATATAAACCTTTTCAGCAAAAGTAACATTTATTTCTACACTACTGAATTACACATTGCACTTTTAAAGTTTGAATTCATGCAAACAACCTTAACACACAAATAAAAAAAATATCATTCAAGCACTAAGTGTCCTTAAAAACTGTGGCTGAGACTCGACTTTCTCCATTTCAACTATATGCACACTACATCTTCTAATGTTGTTTTTCATGAAGTCTTGCACCATGCACAAGCCAAGGTATACAGACTCAAACTCAAAATATGTGATTTACTTTCTATGGGTATATACTTAATAACACAGAAACACTTACTTTACTGGGAACTACACCCCTAATGTCTACTTGTGGTACTGTTTATCTTGGACTGATTTACATCCTGCATTGTACAAGCCCTGTACTCTGAATACAAAGATTTACATTCTGCATTGTACAAGCCCTGTACTCTGAATACAATGATTTACATTCTGCATTGTACAAGCCCTGTACTCTGAATACAAAGATTTACATTCTGCATTGTACAAGCCCTGTACTCTGAACACAAAGATTTACATTCTGCATTGTACAAGCCCTGTACTCTGAATACAAAGATTTACATTCTGCATTATACAAGCCCTGTACTCTGAATACAAAGATTTACACTCTGCATTGTACAAGCCATGTACTCTGAATACAAAGATCAATCTCAGAATTCCAAATAATAATAAGTTGGAGGAAGTAACATAATGTCCAAATATGGTATATTTGTCAGCTCAGGACACTACTTATGGTACTATTACATCATTCTAACAGTCGGGGGTTACTCATTTGCATAAACAAATTTTTGTTATCATCGAGTCAGACTTACTTGTCTGTGGTTTGACCATAGACCCTCCCACCAACATTGGTGGAGGGAGAGTCTATGGTTTGACCAGACATAGTCTACGGGTTAGAGACCATGTCAGTATCCAGACTACGTGTTAGTAGGAATCAGAAATTGTCTGATAACATGCCAAAATATAAGTGACAAAACTGAAAATTGTGCTTAGAAAGTCTGAAATTCTGCTTATGTACTCTTTACAATACAAGTCAACATAGTTACATGAAACATAATAAAACCAAACAAAACTAAGAATTTCTCAGACTATGCAACTGAAATGTTTACATCTAATATATATACAATAATTTGCATACAAAATACAGCTGCAACTCAATAAATCATCTTCTTTCTATAAAAATTATAATACACGAATTAATGATCTATGTTTGAAAGATTTCGAAGGAATTAAAGTGAGTTGACAGTGATTTAAACCATGAAGGTTTTACAGTCACAAACTTCTATATATCAAAACCTGGGGGGGGGGGGGGGGGGGGGATACCTCCAAAAAACAAAATTTTCTGCTTAATAATATTTCAACGATATTCAAATACTAGTATTGCTCATTAAATAATGATAATACATAACAAACCGGTAAAATCGTCATGGCGAAAAAGTGTGTCTTTTCAAAAATTCAGCCATCTCTATATTCTTGAGTATTTTTCCAAATAAAGTAATACAAAATATCACAATTTCAAGTTACATGTAACAGGTCTCTGTAGCACGGACCTACTGGTACCAAATACTGGCGGGTACTGGGCGCAACCTTACTTTCATTTTTTACCTCTGTGTTTAGGTACTGTGTTTCTGGAAGATAACAATCCAGTAATTGGTACAATTTTCATTATAATAAAATCAAACTTTTTTGTCTAAACTTGCTTATAAATGGATATCAACACTATTTCAGCTCAGAAGTTTTTGTTCACTATTTTTAAAGTAAAGTCTCTTGCATCAATTGTATTGTGAGGTATTTCTATGCGCCAAAACTTATGCTCTATAATTAACAATGATATAAATAATGCCAAATTTGCAGAATAAAGTAAGGCATTGATTTGTAAATTCATAGCTATTGTTTCAAAGAATTTCCTGGGTCGAACACAGTACTCTATAAAGATTGGTGAAGAGTGTCTGTTATCAAGTGAAATCATGGGATGGAAACCACTACTCTATAATGGTTCTGAGGCACCAATGCTTATCGGGTGAGATTATAGGATGGAACCAACAACTCTATAATGGCTCCGAGACATCAATGGTTGTCAAGTAAAATCACAGGGTAATGATGACCCAACCACTCCAGAGTGGCCTTAAAATGACCCTGAACACATTTTTTTTACAAGTAAAAGTAATTTCAACCCATTGTAATTCTGCTTCCCTCCAAAGTTATCATTTTCTCTGACATCTTTCCACCAATGAGATATTAGTTTGAGAAAAATAATAATCATTTACTTCAACGAACAATTCAATCACCTTTCCTGCATGGAGATATTTTTAGGAATATTTCTAAAAACTTGATTTCAAAGTTTACATACATAACCTTACATTTGTTGTCAAGTTTTCAAATTACACATTAGTGTGACACTGGTGCTGTCAAACTGCCTTCCAAACACAATGGAAGTTTACAACCACTGATATCAGACCATTGACAAACAGAACCTGTTACGAACAGGGAAAGTAAACAACTGAATAGGGAACTTGCAAACCCGCCATGTTGAATGTTGCATCATGGGAAATGTGATAATAAGTATTCATCAATTAGCATTATAAACAATGTTGATACATTGTTTGTAACTGCAACTAATCAATTCATAGTTATCCTGACCATTGCTGGAGGTTAATTTTATCAGTAGTTCACGATTAGGTATTACGATAACCACAGATAATCCCATAGTCCTTTACGTCTGAGCATGCTCAGTCTGGATTGCAAGTTCCCTATTGCATTAACACTTGGTACAAATTACACATCCGTTGTGACACTGGTGCTGCCAGAGTTCATTTGAAACGCATTTAAAGCTTAATTTTGCAGCGAGGCAAATCAATGTCCAGATAAGTGAGAATGTCAAAGACAGTATTAGACATCATTCATTAATCTCCATTATTTTTCTTCATTCAGCTTGAAAATGTCCATAACCTAAGGGACCTTGCCACTCTGAGTCAATGATGAGTGGTGGGGCCCCTTAGGTCACTTATATTTTCCTTGCCTGAACAAAGAAAAACTCTGGCAATAATATATCTAAAAGTGAGGCCCCTTAGGTCACTTATATTTTCCTTGCCTGCACAAAGAAAAACGCAGGCAATAATACATCTAAAAGTTTACAGCACACATGACATGACTATGAACATTAATAACTTTCATGTACTTAAGTACAACTACAGGAAGACATTAACATTATGCAAATCCTACTTTAGCGTCGAGCCTTTTTCGTAAAATACAGCTTCTTTGTTAGCATAGATAAATAGCACGGCACTTGCTTCTTGCCAATCATTTCTGGGTTGAGAGCTCTCTCTACCTGCCTTTGGGTAACCATTCTATTGACCAGTGCCATCATTTCACCGATTTCAATTTCTTCACCGTACATTTCTAAAACGTAGGATAGCGCCTGGATAAACCATGAACCATAGTGGGTATCTCGGTGTGAATAATAACCTGAATTAAGAAACATAAAGTACATTAGATTTTTATTTATCTTCTTTCCATTCCTTTTCATCAAAATATAAAAAATTCATAGACAGATCACAATTAAAGCTAGCAATGACATGATCCTATGATGACAAATATGTTTATGAAAGATCTTCTGATCATTTTTATGATACATAATGTTTGCAATGAAAATAATATTCTGTATGTCAGCTTATGCAAAATGCAGAAAGTAGCTTCACATAATTCCATATGAAAGAAATAACTTGACTAAAATTGAGGAATTCCTTCTACTCTTTCTCATTTTATGTAATTAAACCCCTTTGCTAATCCCTAAAAATATCTTCAATCACTGTATGGACCCCACTGGAAACAAGTCTTTGACATTGCAGGGTTATCCAAGAAATTCAACAATTTGTACAACTATTTTAATTGGACATCTGTTCTGTCTTGATCTTGTTGATTTACTGAAATAAATTAATTTAATCTAATTTAATCTAATCTAAGAAGTCATGTCTTATATATCGTTATTTTCTTGCATGCCAATTCCACTGTTTGGAATATTTGTGCCTGGGCTTGTTGCATGATATTACTGCTCTTTCATATTTCAATCACATTGCATATTAATATGATGACAATAAATTCCGCATTAAATCATACTCAGCAAGATGTTTGACTTTCTTGAGGGTGATAATTTGATGTTATTCCCCAATATTTTTTGTCATTCAGCCAAGGAAACTATGAGTGACCCAAGGGGCTTTGTCACTACAAGTCGCGAGACAAGTAGTAACAACCCTTAGGTCATGAGTATTTTCTGGCTGAACGAATAAAAATAATGGAGAATAACATAATTATACCTGCGCCAGTAATATCAAAGAAAAATCAGGGAAAGTAATGGCAATGTTGAACGTTTTGACTAATATTTCGAACACAGCAGAACCAGTGATGTAGACATGCATTGTGATACAGACACGCGCTGTTGTGATGTAGAACAACCAGAGTATATATTTAATATTTTTTGTTCAACTTGGCTCATGCACGGTATAAGTTGGTAAAACCTACCTGCAATCACCAGCCACTCTACAGGATTCCAAAAGAAGAAGTATGGTAAAATATATAAGGAACTGTTACTTTAATCTGATCATCTAACTTTTGTAACCAAGGTTCCTCAATCTTAGTGCGAACACACTAGTCTGTCATTATGAAGAGATATGGTAACATCATTGCATACCTTGTGTTACAGAGTACGCTACAAAGAAGTCAGCCCCTGCTGGTATAGTAGGTTGTGTACCGGCATCAACCACTGTCATTGGCTCATCTGGTACTCCTGCAGCGTCGGGTTCATCAGGGGCATCCACACCTACTTCATGTTGATCACCACGACAAGCCTGTAACACAAATAGAAACCTTCATGTACTGATGTAGGTTGCTATGGAAACACCCCCTGTAAACAACCTGACTTTGAACAATGTACAGGTTTTCTAAAAGCCCAGTGTTTTTGTTAAGGGTGTGAAGTGAGGAAAATCTACTTGATTTACCTATAGACCACGTGGAGGGTCTATGATTTACCCAATGTATTTTACCAAGGTTCCAATTTTAGCATGTCAGAGTATATAATTGTACATGTATTCAAGTTTTACCATACAACCCCTCCCTACCACCACCCCCCACCACCACCACCACACAGTATGAGGTGCTCTATCCAGAATGACAATATCACAAACAAACGACAATAAATGAAGGAGGTAACCAAAATATGTTCCCAATTCATTTACAAGAAACTTGCTGGTTTCCCGTCAAAACTGACTCACTGATGAGAATTGAATGTCTTATACCTGCAAGCTTTGATGATCCGCAGCACAAAATGATGACGTCGTTATTGTCTCGTTCTCATAAGCTCTGCTTAATTTCTCTATTGAATTCTCATGTTATACAAATGGGGGATTGGTGTATTAGGTGCCCTCAATTTCTAAAGTTGCCCAACAAAAAAGACCACCTTCTCCAAATTACCAAAAAAACAAACTTGGAAAATTTATTGTGCGTAACTTCACTTTCCATAAAACGGTATAAACGGTTAGATACACAACAGAAAAATACAATTTCAGGTAAAACTGCAACATGGTTTATCAGCTAGCTAATCATCAAAATGAATATCTCACCTGAATGAAAAATATTTTTGGTTTTCCAGCTAATGTTGGACACCTGTCAGCTCTGAATTGGTCAATCAAATCTTGTAGTTTTATAACTCCATCATGAGCATAGACAATACCATCATCTCCATGTGTTAGGAATACACACACAAATGCATCATTGTTAGTATGGTCTGCTCTGGCAGCTGTAAAGATTTTTGAAAAAAATACATTATTGAATACTTAGCGATGAAAATATCTACTCACAGAATCAAAAACATTCTTAGAAGCAAATCGCAAATTTTCACTAACGTCTCATTAACATCATCAGGGGTGTACTACACGTACAATGGGCTACTGTCACAAGTCTTAGAAGAGATATTTGTTTGGTTTTGCACTGACCAATCACAAGTAGAATGGAACGCGTCGACAGGTGAAGAGTTTCATGTAATTCGTAGATTAAATCAAGTGAAAACTGCTCAGTAAATGTTTTGCTCTATAAATAACAGAATGTAATAAACCTCAAATGTACCTATAGCCTAGAATCCAGTAGTGTCGGAAGAAGAGTGTGCCCTCTAATGATAGCCAAATTTTGTTGTTGTTAGTCAACGTGACAAAAATTAGCATTTCTTGTGAGTCACCACATACTAAGAGATAGAACACCAAATTTTGGTGCATCACTAGAAATTGTGTGCATCAGTGGCACATCAAATTGACTTGGAGGGCACACTGGTGGGGAATTTGCTCTCACTTTTCCCCTACCATGCCTGGCATTTCGCTAGCAACCGTTTTATTAAACATAAGATTCTATTTTAATTTCCCACAGTGGTGATTGAGTATGCTAATTATGTTTACACATCATAAAACTCAACACTCCTGGGTTTGAATCACGTGGTGCCTCACAGTAGGAAAAATTAAAAATGCGATAAGAATTTACACTGTTTTCTGGCCACGATTTCATTAAAGGAAATGCCTGCTAGTGAAATGCTAGGTGTAGTAGGGGTAAAGCTAGTGTACAATTCCCACTAGATTCAAGACTAACCTACCCATACTTTCTTGCTTTTTTATTATGCACAAAGTGAAGAAAAAGATGTTATGTCAGATGCCAGTCAAAGGTTGAGTTTCCCTTTGAATTTGAAGTAACTCCTTGACACCTGCCTGAGGGGTCAGATTTGAATTTGAAGTAATTCGAATACTCCTGATCACCTGCCTGAGGGGTCAGATTTGAATTTGAAGTAATTCTTGACACCTGCCTGAGGGGTCACATTTGAATTTAAGTACAATTCCCTGTAACATGCCTGAGGGGTCAGATTTTACAGTTAAATTAAATGTAGCAGTAAATTACCAAGTGGTCAAAAGTTTCTGATTTCAATCTAAGTTTTCTTTTTTTGTTACAGCATTCTCTATCTACTTATTTATTTATTTATTTAGTATTCATTTATTTAACTTTTACATTCGTCAGGCCTTCCACACAGGTGACAAACACCTATAAAGTGAACGCAATACTGCTTATGAATTTGCTAGCTATACCTAACTCTACTGCCTGAGGGCATCTCTTATTTAACATTATCTCTGACATAACATACTGGACAACAAGGTTCATAGAGGGCTGAATTTTCTATTCTACATAAACTGCAGTCACAAAAACACAAAATCTTCAAAGAACCCGTACCTGTATAAAAATTAAAGTTCCGAATCTATGTTGGACAATTTTGTTGTAGACTTGTCATTTTTTTTTTCATATGAATTTCTGGACTAAGACAAAATCACTTGACATAAAATCAATACAAACACACTAAATCATGAGTACCTATTGTCATACAGTACTCACTGTAGTTACAATGGATTATCACTCATTATGCAGGTGTTGCACAACAATGCTTTTCTAAAGGATAGCAAGTATTGTTGATGAAATCTGCATTGTTCCCAAGTCATTTTACTGGTGTTCTAAATATAGTTAAGGCAGGAGGTATAATGTACCTGAGTTCCAACTGTTATATACCAGGGTTTCCTACCAATGTTTTATTAAGGGTCGTATTTACATAAAATAATACAAAAACTACGTATATCAGCCATTTTACCAGGGTTTCTTATCAGTGTTTTGTTATGGTCATATTTAGGTAAAATAATACAAAAATTATGTACATCAGCCATTTTACCAGGGTTTCTTATCAGTGTTTTGATATGGGTCATATCTAAATAAAACATTCATAAGTACATACTCCAGTCACTTTATCAGGGTGTGTCTTATCAGTGTTTAGTTAAGGGTGGTATTTACAGTAAAATTATCATACATTATGTCCCCCCCCCCCCCCCCCCCTCATTTTATCAGGATTTCCTATCAATGTTATTGTTCTCCCAGTATTTTATCAGGGTTCACTACCAGTACTTGTTAAGGGTAGTATTCCATTGTCATTTATATCATACCATATTGCATGCAAATTTACCAGCATAAAGTAACAAACGTATACAAAAATATCTACACATGTCATTGAAGCCATTATGTATGCTGAAAAGCTTTGAATTTGATACTGATGACATGTTACAATAGTGTTATGGTCAAGAACAATAATTTAGAATTTGACAGAAATCTAGGCGTATGCTTCTGTTCATTTTTGTCTGAAATATTACTACAGTACCCCCCCCCCCCCCCTCATGAATGAGTGTAAGTGTGGTGTACTCAGGGTATTTGCAATGCTTGCAGCATTCTCTGCGCCCGTACTTTCAAGAGCCTAGTGAGTGAAAGTGCCACAAAAACCACTGCAAGCTTGAGTGTAAATATCTCTGACTAACCACACTGGCACTCACGCGATGTTCTGTCATAATTACATATATATATACAAAACTGCAAATTTCCATAAATATCATACTGTGTGATTGCATGATTTAGTGGACAAGGATAAAAGTGTGCTCATTTGCATGTCATTTGCATACAGGTATGCAAAAGTATTTTCAGTATTGTACTACTGTGCAAATACCACTACATATGCATATAATCACCAGTACATGTAATAATAGCAAATATCCAACCTTGACTTACCTTCAATTATCTTTTCTCTAATCCTAATGACTCCTAAATCTTGGTTTAGACTGACATCAAAGCCTAATTCTCCAAATCTCTCTTGTAGGTTATCCGCATCAATTTGGGTACCAGCACGGCGGTTCATTCCAACACTCCAGTGGAAATATTCGTGATTAAATATGAGCGCTAAACCTCTCCGAGGATGATCCATTTTGTATTGTACATCAATCTCATCATTCATGTATGGTCTTGACCGTGTGCTGAAGTAGTGTACAAAAACAACTTCAAACTTCATATGAAAATATATTATTTTATCGTAGTATCCAATCTGATTACATAAGTTGATGATTAGCTGAGGAAGAGATCTAAAAATTCCATACAGATAGATGAACAGAATCAATTACTGTACACCTGGAAATTTTCACTGTAGACATATTTTTGCTAATTTCACTGGACAACAAATACCCATGAATAAATAGTGACTAAAATGCCTTCTTGTACATAAACACAATGTACCAGTCTGGTAATTAGTGAAAATTAGTCTTTGAAAACTACATGTAGCTGAAGACTGTAAAATCGCAAAATTTCCTAGTGGTGAAAATACCTAGGTTTACAGTATCGTACCCTTTACAACAATTATCATATCCCTTTACAACAATTATTGTACCCCTATACACCAATTATCATATCCCTTTACAACAATTATCGTACCCTATACACCAATTATCATATCCCTTTACAACAATTATTGTACCCCTATACACCAATTATCGTACCACTTTACAACAATTATCGTACCCGTGTACAACAATTATCATACCCCTATCCTATACACCAATTATCGTACCCCTATACACCAATAATCGTACCCCTGTACACCAATTATGGTACCCCTATACACCAATTATCGTACCCCTATACACCAATTATCGTACTCTATATGGTACCTCTAGCCCTATACACCAATCATCAGACCCCTATACACCAATTATTGTACCCCTAAACAGGTAATTGCCTTTGTGGCTAAAATACACAAGAATGGGGCTCCAGGGATGTCAATGTACAGAGAAGGCCAAACTTCACAATGATGTCGATATTATTGCACGCCTTGTATTGCAATACTAGTATCAAATAAAACCCACTAAATACTTTTCAACTTCTATAAATCATTCAATTGTGAAGAGGGCTACATAGGTATGATTCACAAACAAACAAACAAACAAATACAATTTACTCCGTTTGATTGGCTAATCTCATGATCTACACTATTTTGTATGCATGTGAAAGTGAAAGTAACAACACTCCAACATGATAGTTTTATATACAAATACGCCATACTGTTTATCTAGTCACCCCCACAATCAGACATTTTGGTTTAACCCCTATTGTTTACAGTTTAATGAGTCAAACCAACATGAAGATATGGGGTTTACAGGTCATAACGATCATAAAATTTTGTCAGTTATACTTACTTACATGTTTTATGAGTTCCTGACCTTGAAATACTAAACAATGACTTACGAATAAATGACTGCTGTCATTGATTTGAACTGAACAGTTACAACAAATAGAGCCTTCGGTTTTCTAAGATACAGGCAAACTGAATCTATTTTTCTTCAGTGTGGTATTTTACACAAGTGGGTGATAGCGGTTCCTCTGTTGTGTAATTCAAATTTATGGAACTCGAACTCCCTACTGAGACTGTAATAAAACCAATGTACATTCAACAGCTAATGACTGTTGTATCAACATGTTGCAACAAAAGTTTGTTTGTATCTATCTTAGAAAACTGAAGGTTCAACTACCAGAATAATGCTGTAAACCTGGAAATCTTCACTAAAGACTTATTTTCGTTGGAAAACAAACATGCAAAAACAAGTAGTGACTAAAATGTTTTCTTCTACATGAGCACAATGTACGAGTCTGGTAATTAGTGAAAATTAGTCTTTGAGAACTAGCTGAAAACTGTAAAAATGCAAACTTTTGTAGAAGTGAAAATATCAAGGTTTACAGTATCTTACCCTTTGGACGCCCTGCCATAGAAAAATCCTCTTGATGTGCCCTTGGCATCAACAGATGTACCATCATCACCCTGGCCTGAGTCCATCTTAGCGTCCATTTCTGTTAAACATGACAAAATTGACAATGGAATATCCCTAGCAGCATTCATGATTTATGAGTATCGATTAAATGCAATACCAATCAGCAATAGTCATAATGTCAGAGAAGTTACTCCAAACTGAATTTTGCAAAATGTATTAAATTTAGCAAAAGAGTAAACAAACAACAAAAACTGGAGAGAGAGAGAGAGAGAGAGAGAGAGAGAGAGAGAGAGAGAGAGAGAGAGAGAGAGAGAGAGAGAAAAGAATGACTGAATATGGGAACAAAATCACATGATTTTAAAAATTGAAAAATCAGAAGGCCATAGTTGAATAATGCAAGTCTCATGAGGTTACTTAAAACATACATACATATGACATGCATGAGTTTAAGATTCCCAACAGTAAAATGAACTCTGAGTCATCATTTTTAGATTTGAGGTCACATTCTGACCATGGAGGAAGGAAGTTACTATATAAATGATTTGACCCTCATTCTACATAGACTGCATAACTGTAATTCTCAGCCGTCTGAAGTAGATGTAAACACAAATTACAAGGAGAACACATAAATTACAAGAAGGCTGTGCTATGGCTACCCCTGTTACTTAGTGTTATTCTCTCTGAACCTAATCTAGTTCCAATACAATCCATGTTGCGATTTATACTACATTTATCTTCCAACATCACATCTTACCCTAGCCGTTAAACGTGGCTAAACCCATGATTGGCAAAGCATAAATGGCACATGTCAGTAGTAATCCATCACAAATTGATGGAATCTGTCCTAATTACGACAGTTGTTCATTTAATAGTCACTTGGTACAGTGGTTGACCTTTCTAGGACTGATAAGCAAATGTCCAACCGAACCCCTGCAACTACAGTATGTTGAAAATAAAACCAAGTGGGGACGTGATAACATCATCATGTTTATATGAACGCTGTCAAGAGTAGCACAGATTTCTGTGTTAGGTTTACGACATTGACTAGTGTGGCGATAAACAGTGTAAATCATCACACGGATCATATTGGAACTATAAACTACTCTGTACTTGAGATGCTGAACTGCAATTTCAATGTTCTCCCTGAACCCCCTAACATTTTGGCAATTTTTATGTCAGTAATTAATATTTCATCTATCCTAAGTTGTTATGATAATAATCATAATCTCAGACCATAAACAAATATTTGACAGTGGTCTGATCAATAATTTCTTGTGTTACTTGGCAACCGGCCTATATATGCAAGACTACTATATTGTCATACACATATACTAGTAATATGCAAATATATCACACACAGGCATTTGAATAAGTGTGCTGAATAAAAGAATCTTATTTTATACAATCACCAATTTTATATTTATTATTACTCCATTTATCATTATGTGCTGAACATAGCCATAACCACAGGGGCGCGTATTATTGCTTAGATTGTTGTTTTCTTAAGGAAAATTTCTTACAAATCCTGTTGCTACAAATGTATCAATCTCTATACTACTAGTAGATATAACACACTTTTACTCACAGGTACTAGGTAGGCAATTATTGTCAAAAAACGAAGTTCTATTCAGCTTGTAGACAATGAAAATAACAATCTAAGAAATACTACACTCCCCTATGCCCATAACGTGTGTAAAGACAGGTAACAATGAAAACATGTTATTTGAAATAGAAATGCAAGATTCACCTTCTGTAACATTGACTCATGTTCACTAGAGACTAGTAGAGAGTATTGGAACGATGAATGAATCATCGGGTGATACTGGTCAGTGCACGGTCTCTCTCTAAGTAAATATGTCGCTGGTTGATTCCCAACACTTGGCGAAAACCTTACGCAAAGACAAACGATACGCTAGACGTAGCCTATAACTCACCTGAATTTTGTTCCGCAGATTTCTTGCCGTCTTCTGACATCGAAAGCTCGATAAATTCGTGTTTCTATTTATAACTTGGGGAAATACTTCTCCGCTGTGATCACGGTCAATAACCCGGAAGTAATTTCCTGTCAACAGACGACTTTGAAAATGACTGTTGATGGCGCTATGCACAAGGTCTGGCAGGCGCTAAGTTCACCACTAGAGGACGACCCATAGGGTCGCCGAGCGAAACTTCACTCGTGTTCTCTGCTTCTCAAGTGGTGAAGTTAGCAACAGCGAAACCTCATGAGCGCATCTTTTTTACAATGTAAATGCGTGAATGGTGAATTGGTGAATACTGTGTTATTGGCAAATGATCGTTTTTTTCGAACGTGAATAGTGAATGTTTATCAATTAAACGCGTGAATAATGAATTACATAATTTTGCGTCGATGAAAATTGTGTCACTTGTGAGCTAAATAACTTCTATTCCAGGATGATAATACTCTATTGTAGGATGATCATAATACTATTACTACTAAATAATGACGTTGTTAGGTATTTGCGAATATTGACAAGATACCGTCACCGGTGATTGCATCGCAAGGTAAGCCTTGACATCTACATTGTCTAGTCGCGAATTCTGACCAAGTTCTCTTTGTATAAATTGTATGACCAGTGTGGTATGATGTTTACTTCCTCAGATTTCAACCTTTAAATACCGAGTTTTCAATTGGTTCACACGAATGTTGTCGAGAAGTCAGAGTGCAACTATTCTACGGGTTTTTAAAACCCAAGAAACTTGTTTGCTGGCCACTTGGTTAGGAGGCAAGAGTCAGAAAGACAGCTTCTATTACTTGCTGTTCTCAAATAGTTTTATCAATACATCATCCTTACCTCCACATAGTTCAAAATAATCCAGACAGCAGTCACCACTAAGACACAACTCTGAAGACATCTACAATATAAGTTGTAATTATACCAATTACATTGTCCACCACAATATCCTTTCCCTGTTGATTACAATAATCCGTGAATGTTAAATAAAATTGGCAAAATAAGTAAAAATAACACTTTAGTAAATGTATGCTTAACTAGAGATGATAAACGAAATTAATTAAAGACTGCAGTTCATCAGTTTTTCATTTCAGTGAAGATTTAGGCAAACCCATACGAAATTTGAATGTGATATAAGCATATGTATAGGAAGAGACAGGAAGCGGCTGAGATAATTATGCATGTGTAGTATAGTAGTATCCTGTAATAAACATTTAACCCCTTTTGACTTGAACCAGTATAACAGTTATTATGAAACTGTAACTGAATCATTAACCATTTATATATCAAAATCTAAAATAGCAAGATCCCTTGGGACGAGATTAAAAGTTCAACAGGAAAAACCCTATTTTTTTAGTTAGCCCTCTGGCTCCCCCCCCCCCCTCAAACTAAATTGGCCAAAGTTGACCAATTGTTTCAGATCATACAATCAATTTCAAATCAGTACGTAGTAGTATGTAGTGCTATGAATACAAATCCAGTATGTAGTGAGGAAAAAATATATCATTGTTTTGTTGACACTTTACTTTAAATTAGTGCCATGTATTTACTATGAAAACATTTTTCCATTTCTCGATTTTGGAACATTTTTTTAGAAATATTTGTATTTAGGTGTACAAAACAGACCCATTAAAAGATCATTTTGTATGAGAACTAAAATGGCCCAACCCCCACGTGCACCCCACCCCAAAAGTAAAAGACTTTAGTTTTTTTATCATACGTTTAACAATCACCCCAGTACAGGGAATATTTGCCCCTGTGTCTCCTGTCTATGCCAAAACACACAATACTACACCACTCTAGCTCTGTACAATATCTTATCCACAACTCTCTCTGCTTGTATGTTTGGAGGTTCCTTACTTTATAAAAATAACTTAATTATGTCTTTCAATAAAATATGTTGACTAATTCCTAAAATACCTATCTCCTTCTATAAATCACTATGGGTATTCAGAAACTCGTCAGTGGCAATTCTATTTTTCGCAAATGTCAAAAATAGTTTTGTAAAACCCTGTACACAGGTGAGAGTTGTCTGACTCCCGGGAGATGATGTCTGACAGGACAAATCAGAAAGAGTTATGGGTTAAATATTGCACAGCATCCAAGATTATAATTTTTAAAAAAATGTTTTACCATATGTGTCTTCTACAATAATTCCAAAGCCCTTCTCAGTACTGGAACCATCACATACAAAACGCATCCACACAATAGGTTGAGTCGATAAGAAATCATCTGGTGCTGTAAACCTGGAATGTGCTCATATAACACTGTTCTTCTGGGTTGGACTCTCTCCATGGCCAGCGAAGAAGATAGTCTGGTGATGTCACAGTTATGCAGATAATTTCATTGCAATCACCTATGAGAGAGAGAGAGAGAGAGAGAGAGAGAGAGAGAGAGAGAGAGAGAGAGAGAGAGACAGAGACAGAGAGAGACAGAGAGAGAGAGACAGACAAACAAACAGACAGACAGACAGACAGACAGAGACAGACAGACAGACAGAGACATACATACATACATACATACATACATACATACACAGACAGAGACAGACAGACAGACAGAGACTGACAGACAGACAGACAGAGGCAGACAGACATACATACATACATACATACATACATACATACATACATACATAGACACAGACAGACAGACAGACAGACAGACATATACACACACACATACACACACACACACACACACACACACACACACACACACACACACACACACACACACACACACACAGATGGGAGTACACATATGCAGTGTGAGACAGATTCTCGTGCCCGGCTGATATCGATCAATATACAAGCAAACTTATACCAGCTATGGCCAGTACTTGACATCAAGTAAAAGGTAAAATAATACTATTTTACCTTTAACATGTTTTACCTTCTCTGGTTGCACGGCATACATTATAGGATCGGGCAATGGTCGCGGGATCGGATCTTACATTTCATACATTTTTTTTTTACTTTCTATGGTTCCACGAAAAACATTCTACAATTGGGCGATGGTCCGAGAACTTGTACATTCTATGGTTACACAAAATACAGTCTATGGTTGCACGGAAAAACATTCTACGATCCGGCGATATGGTCGGGGAACTTGCGCATTCTATGGTTGCACGATATACGGTCTATGGTTGCACGGAAAAACATTCTACGATCCGGCGATATGGTCGGGGAACTTGCGCATTCTATGGTTGCACGATATACGGTCTATGGTTGCACGGAAAAACATTCTACGATCCGGCGATATGGTCGGGGAACTTGCGCATTCTATGGTTGCACGATATACGGTCTATGGTTGCACGGAAAAACATTCTACGATCCGGCGATATGGTCGGGGAACTTGCGCATTCTATGGTTGCACGATATACGGTCTATGGTTGCACGGAAAAACATTCTACGATCCGGCGATATGGTCGGGGAACTTGCGCATTCTATGGTTGCATGATATACGGTCTATGGTTGCACGGAAAAACATTCTACGATCTGGCGATGGGCGGGGAACTTGCGCATTCTATGGTTACACAAAAATCATTCTAGGGTCGAGCAATTGTCTTGGGAGCTTCCACGAAACACATTCTATGGTTACACGATCCACGAAAAACATTCTACAATTGGGCGATGGTCCGAGAACTTGTACATTCTATGGTTACACAAAATACAGTCTATGGTTGCACCGAAAAACATTCTACGATCCGGCGATATGGTCGGGGAACTTGCGCATTCTATGGTTGCACGATCTATGGTTGCACGGAAAAACATTCTACGATCTGGCGATGGGCGGGGAACTTGCGCATTATATGGTTACACAAAAATCATTCTCGGGTCGAGCCGGGTCCAAGGAGCTTGCACAAAAAACATTCTGGGATCGAGCAATTGTCTTGGGAGCTTCCACGAAACACATTCTATGGTTACACGAAATACATTCTAGGACCGAACCGTTTTGATCCTGCAAACTACAGAGGAATTACATTGCTACCAACTTTGCAAAAACTCATTGAACTGTGTATTTCTCATCGCCTACAACTGTGGCTCCAGGAAGAGAAAATATCACGCCCCACAAGCGGGTTATGAACCAGGTCAGAGTAATATTATTACAGCATTCTGTATTCTAGAGACGATACTTCATCACATTGAAAGGTGTAGCTAACAAAGTATTTATGTGTAGCCTAGACATTCAATTCAATTCTCTATTTACTTGGAGCAATGTCTGCTCATCAGTTACAGAACTAGAAAAACAAACAAAACAAAACAAAAAGTCACAAAGGAAGCGCGGTGGAGAATTTACTGATACAAATGACGTTGATATATGAACAGAACGTAGGATGCCTGCCTGTTTTAAATATCTACATAAATTTCAAAGCTGCTTTATATTTTCCATGGATAGTAGTTGTACAAGCTTGAAGACGAATGTTTTTTTCTTCAATAATATGGCTTAATAAAACGAACTCGTAACTCTCTATATGGAATTCGTCCTCGACATCATTATTACAGTGTGGACAATTTCTTGTACACCTTAAAGTACTATGATAACGCCCAGTTTCTATGGTTTATAAATTGTGGGATGAGAGACGATATTTGGAAATCAATTTCTTATACAAACTTGGTATCGGCTCACCCAAACAATATTGCAAACGGAATGAATCATTCAAGTATTTATAAAATACACATGCCCTTAATCAAAAATCCTTTGCTTATAACCACAAGATACTCTTTATCCAGACACTGATTAGACCAAATACTGCCGAAACCTAAAGACAGTAACTCCTGCTTAATATGAAATAACCAATTTCTCGTTAAAACCTCGTTACCATTTTTTACTCTATGGTACAGATATTCATAACAACCTTTCACACAAAAGTAATCTTTTCTAATTTATGCCAAAAAAATTGAACGTTGAGGGTGCGGTCTAATCTCATTTCCCAAAAGGGCAGACGTAGACAGGCTAAGCCCGGACCGGTGACGACATTACAGTCTAGCTCAGCAGATGACATTTCAATAAGCACCAACTCGTTCTACATGTCAGAAAATAAATGCTTCACATTGTATACAACTACTGTTTAACATGGAGACTAAAACTTTCAACCTCAGAATGTAGTTTTTGGAGAAACAACAACCTCAGACCACTACGATTTTTTTAGTGGTCTGAGCAACAACTTAGAGAATGCGATCGCTCTAGCCTGGAATCCATGCGGGTTGGATTTTTTTACATTCGACTTTCCAATCACTTGACTTGATATGACAATACTGTAGTTCAAACTCACGTATACGTAGTTGGAAATAAGTACAAAATAGCTAGTAATAATCAATATATGCTGAATCAACTAATTTGACTCATGACCTAACTCTTGATTCGATTCGACTCGACTCAACTTAACTTGACCCGGCTTAACTTACGTGACCTTACTTACCTGACCTTGACTTGAATTTACTTGTGCTTGACCTACCTTTACTTGAACCTACTTGCGCTTGCCCTACCTTTAGTTGAGTCTTGACTTGACCTAACCTGACAATTTAGAGGGTGGGCAAGGGGTATTTTCGCACTTCGTAATCGGGCCATTTTATTTTTCGTTATTTGGAAAACGTTGCAATATTATCTAAAAGTCCGTAAAATCATAATTCAGTAGTCGGCGTACTGCGAATTCAACTGTTTATTTTGATACAACTGTGCCGTAATTGTACGAAGGAATCAATACGAGCACCACTTTCAAACGCGAGCTGTCACATGTTCGTATACTCAGGACTTTGCAAACATAGCAGTCACAGTATCAGAATACAATGTGTATTCTTCTCTTTTTTTTGGGGGGGGGGGGGGGTCCCAGGCCCGCGAAGGTCAAAATTTGTCGATGGAAAGGAAATGAATGAATGTTCCTGCCGAACTGGGAAATTTAGAATATTAAAAGTATATGAAAGATCATTCGTTTAATTGTCGGCCAATGTCACGGGATATTCATCAGCTCAACGCGAACCGAATACTGGATGGATGTATGATAAACAACGCGGTATACCGGTACAGCGCATACTTTTGGCCCCCGTTATTTTATCTCCGTACTTTGTAATTCTACACTTATTTTTTCTTAAAATCGTTCTTGGGACACCCTTGCCCACCCTCAATTTAGAATGGAGTTGCACAGAGTACAAATAACGAACACTGAATGCATGCACTTATGAAAACAATATTCAATAACTGTGCTATAAACTTCAGCAACTATTCCGAAGATCTCAAAGTTGATGGAATCACGTGCACGGTGTACTATTTTCATACGAGTACCGAGTAACGCTGTACCTCAAATAATGTTGGAAGGAATCAATTTCAGATGAAACCATTTGACAATCACACACACACACACACACACACACACACCACAAAATATATATAACATCGACCTATTGCAGTCTAACGCGGAGTATTCAACTTAAAATATCGATAAAACTTGTTTTACTCACGATTGGTAGTTTATACTTGATCGAATGTTGTCCAGTGGCACAGTGATAATCTCCTAGCAGATGAGAGATAAAGCAAACTGTTAATGTAAGTGATCTCTCGCCAATTATAAGATTAGGAATGTTTTAATTTAGATAAGCTGATAAGAATTTTATTTAGTCAATAAAGAAAAGAGAGCCTCGGACTGCTAGTGGCCTGAGATATAGCTGAGAGCAAAGTAACCAGGGAAAGAAAGAGATAGTTTTAAAGCTCAATGAGTGAATTGATCAATATCATACACAAAATAAGTTATATTGCACCACAAAAATTGGTCATTCAATCGATCAATCAGTCAACCAAATAATAAATAAATAAATCAATCAATCAATCAATCAATCAATCAATCAATCAATCAATCAGCCGATCGATCAATCAGTTACATGCTCGTTGCCCCCTGTGGTCTAACTTGGCATCTATTTCAAACGTAACTCATCACATTACCAATGTGTATGTATGGTTTATGCATACATAATTCATATTAATACCTCAGTGGTTCTTTTACAATGTAAAGTAGTTTGAGTCTACATGGCTGTTAGTAAATTTCAGGATAGTCAAAGACCAACATAGACTGTATGTAAGATACATCGTGACGTTTCGCCCTCACCGGCCGTGGTAGGGGTTGGCCGATGTTTGAGGGCGCCCCGTCACGGCGTACCTTACAGACTAAGACCAACACGAGCACAACTATACAGTTATGGAATGAAATAAAATAAACACTCGTCATTGCATAAATAAACAAATTATGTTTATTTAAATCTCAAATAAGATGACAACAACACTACAATCGACATCATTTGTACGAACTTCAATAAAGTAAAGTGTGCAAAATGCTCGATCAATTATGTTACGAATCGAATCTCACGCAACATAAGCACACAGACAGCAGCAACTAAAGACACCAAGATATTCTTGTTTTTGAGCTTGAGAATTATTTATCGGCACCAAATTATCACATACAACACAATAATGTTATAAAATGATACAGTTCAACTTAATCTATCTTATACTTACTAGTGTTCTTTGGACTCTGCGCTGGTCTTAAACGGCGGCTGAACAGATGGTTTATGTCGGAATGACGAAGTGACGTGTACAGAAATTGTCCGATACGTCTTTACGAATGTTAGAGTTCGCTATTCTCAAACTGCACTGTTTTTCACACAAAAGCCTTTACCTTTGACGGCTATACATCCAACATG
Source organism: Glandiceps talaboti (assembly GCF_964340395.1). Taxonomy (NCBI): domain Eukaryota; kingdom Metazoa; phylum Hemichordata; class Enteropneusta; family Spengelidae; genus Glandiceps; species Glandiceps talaboti. The sequence continues at coordinate 10,939,958 of NC_135570.1, forward strand.
GAAACTTCTCGTTGCCAGTAGGTAGTAGTTATCTCACACTTACTTCAAAGGTGGATGTGGATATTTTATACAGGTGAACAACGCATGTTGAGTTCTGACGAAGAGCATACACGTGGGTAGCTGAACTCCGACGCACCATTACACGTCGACCCACCGTTGTCCTAGCGAAGTCTGACCCCACCTTCTCCAAGACGTTATTCTCTCTAATTAGTTTCTCATTGTCCCAACATTAACATACTCTCTCGACCAATCAAAAGATCTAACGTCTCTCGAGTCATTATAATAATAGCGCATCCAGGTGGACGTCTACACAGTTGTATGTTAATGAATTCAGAGTACAAAATAAACTACTTCAAATACATTTGTGCTAATACATTAGTGCTCGTACATCTCTGACATGGCGCGAATTGTGCAAGACCGATAGTGGCGCACTCCAAGACCCACTATAACCTGGGGCGCATTCGATTTGCCCAAACATATGCATGATATGGTTGTGATTAATCTGACGTCATTTCTCGAAATGAAGTTGTAAACAAAACGCTCAATCACGATCATGATTACTTACATGTAAACATTTTTTTAAAGTTTCCGATAAATTAAATGATTTTACATCGTCAAGATGATTACAATGATAACAAATTATCAATCAGACCGAACACAATTTATTTACATAATGTTTTCAGTTATTTCTAACTTGCCGTCAGCCACAGGCCGAAGGCGAGGGCATCATCAAAATTTTGGTAAAGAGTGTCAGCCCGAGGGCAGGCACTAAATGGTGATATTGCCCGAGCGCATGTGTTATTAATTTTATTACACCGTCCCTCGTAAAGCTCACCTTTCTGTGTACGGACTTCAGCGTAAAATGTAGTCAAGGCCTCGTCTAATGTTGCGGCGGTGAAAGTTTCCATTGCGCGTTCTCCATATCCAAATTTGGAACCGATATAATCTTTAAAAACAGAGACGGAATGATTGGTAGCAATTTTTGTGTTCTTACTGTCCAATTCTAATAAAATGTCATCGAGTTCTGTACCGAAAAGGTTTGCGTGGCTTACTTCGGCAGTCGCCATGTCTGAGCTCAAAAGTAGTGAACGACAATTTGTTATGCGCAGAAGCAGTGCGCAGTAGTTCAAACAACTTCAGCGGGCAATAGTCCAGGGCATTAGTCTCTGCACGAGCGTCACCTTGTGGGCAATAGCCCAGTTAAAATCGGTCACGTGATACGAGTCTGACCAATCACAGCCTTCGGAAGAACGCCGAGGTGTAATAATGGTATTTATCAAACGCAAAATCATGATTGTGATTGATAAATCATGATCATGTTTGTGCAAATCGAACACGCCCCAGCAGTGTACTTAAGCTCACACATGGAAGCAGATTGAACAGCGCCCCACACGGCCAACTTGTCAATTGACTTGACCGGATGGCGCAAATTGCGCAAGGCCGATGGTGGCGCACTGCAAGACCCACTGACCAGCAGTGTTAGGGTGAAGTGTACAGAAGATCACACACGGACGCAGATTGAACAGCGCCCCTCACGGCCATATGGTTGACTGCTGTCGTTTTGTCTATTTGAGCACATATAACGATTCGAATTTTGTGTCTAACTTGGTATATACTTCAATCATGATTGTGATTGATAAATCATGATCATGTTTGTGCAAATCGAACACGCCCCAGCAGTGTACTTTAGCTCACACATGGAAGCAGATTGAACAGCGCCCCACACGGCCACACGGTTGACTGCTGTCGTTTTCCGTCTATTCGCGATTATATGCAACTATTCGAATCTTGTGTGTCTAACTTGACATATACTTCAAACGTAACTCATCACATTACCAATGTGTATGTATGGTTTATGCATGCATAATTCATACTAATGCCCTCAGTGGTTCTTTTACAATGTAAAGTAGTTGAGTCAACATGGTTGTCATAAATTTGTCAAAGACCAACACTAAGCATGCTAAGAGCACAACTATGCACAAATGGGAATAAAATAAATAGATAAATGATGTTTATTTAAATTCAAATTACTAGTAAGATGTCAACAACGCTAAAATCGACATAATTGGCATGAACATCAATGAGTAAAGTGTAAAATGCTCGATCAAAACATACCACATCTTGAAATTGGCAATTGACGTGACCGGATGGCGCAAATTGTGCAAGGCCGATGGTGGCGCACTGCAAGACCCACTGACCAGCAGTGTAAGGGTGAAGTGTACAGTAGATCACATGTACACGGACGCAGATTGAACAGCGCCCCTCACGGCCATATGGTTGACTGCTGTCGTTTTGTCTATTTGCGAGCATATAACGATTCGAATTTTGTGTGTCTAGCTTGGTATATACTTCAAACATAACTCATCGCATATGTTCTGTTGTATTCCAACAATTATTGTGTGTAGGAACGAAATTTTAAAGACTTTGCCCTTTCGGAAGGCATTCAGTTTAAATCTGGGTATTTCAAAACTCAAATTCAACTTTAGTAGTACGTTATTTGTATTGCTATTACTGAGATAATTCGCCAATGCCATGTACTATTTTTCTCACTTACATAATCTTGACTCATATAGATGAGGATTTGGTAGTTATTTTTGATTTTTAATTTATTGAACAATTTTATCATAGCTTCCTATTTGAAAAATCAATGTCAAACAACATAGACCCAGTCTGTGTTTGCAACCCAATACATTGCAAAAAGCTAAACAATGTGTAAAAAGTTTGTTATTGTACGTACAATAACAAACATTGTACAAATTCATTATGCTTATGCAATTTATTGAGTTAGAAACAAGGACATGGCATATGTTGTTTCACATTGATTTTTCAAGTAGGAAGCCACGATAAAATTGTTTTAATACATAAAAATCCAAAATAAATACCAAATCTTCATCTATATGACCACTTTAATACAAAATATGTTTAGATTATTTCAGAACTATCGCAGCTGATATGAGGTTGAAATGAAAAGCTATGAAATGAAACAAAATACAAATATCATAATCATTTCTCAAGTTGAAAACATTCATATATGACTGTAGTAAAATAATACATGACCTTGCTAGATCTGGAGTTGTGTATATGAAGAACCAGTATATTTAGTTTATATGTAGACATTTGGATGCAGTATTATGCTGTATATATAATCTTGGTTACCCAAACTCTCACCACTGGGGGCGCTTCTATAAGACCACCATGACGAGAGTCTGGGGGAAGCCATGTTCCAACTATCCTGCACCAGAAATCACACATACATTTCTTCCAAGTCAAAAAAAATGGTCTCATGTGGGTGGTTTCATAGGCAGAGCCCCCCAGTGGCAAGATTCTAGGTAACCAAGACTATTGCATATGTAAAAGGTACACGCCATATTGTACTTAGTGAAGTACTCTTAACCACTACTCACAATTGACTGAACTCAAACCTGGTATTAAGATATAACTCATAAATGATCCGATGATGTAATTTATTATACATATTAAAAAATATTGAGGAACACTCTACTATGCAATCAACTACTCTAACAATGCTAGAAGACAATCGTAATGTTATAGAAGACATGCATCATGGAATGTGGTTTTGTTTAAGTATTATAACTTCAGTAAAAAACTCAGCTTGTGCCACTTTAATTGTTTGGTGCTTGTATTTTAATTATGCAAATACAAGCAAACGTTCTTGCACAGCAGTCAGACTGAATGTTCTAAGCTAACACATCTAATATTGCACTTTTGGTACGATTGCAAACAACACAAATAAGCGAAGTGAACAAATCTACTGTATACACTGCAGCTGTAAACTGAAGCACACAACCATTTATTTTAAAATCAGAGAGTCTTTATACGATATTAGCAATTACATTCAATTCTTGTTTTTCACAACAGACAAAGATATGAGTTATGTCTTTGACAATATGCAATGTGTGATACCAACACATGTATTCAAATAAGTTTGGTTGTACTGCATTGTTGAGTATTCTATAAATAGATAATTCTCTATTCTCCCTAAACAATTTAATTATATCAAACTTGCCATTGGTCTCATCGTCTGACATACTATTTTAATTATACAGTATGTAAACACATAGACATGATCAATCTTTGATAGTTCTTTATGTATATAAACACGTGTCTCCCAAGAAGTCCACTGAGGGCCATCCCTCATGGGGTCAGTGTTAATGCAGGAGGAAACCGTTGACCAGAGTGTCCAGGAAAAACCTGCGTTGTTCGGTAGAGTCAAACTGAATGATGCTCTTCTTACTTACAGTGTGGTAAATTTAATTAAACTTTGAATGGGTTCAAACCCTGATGACCACTGACCCACTGACCGGAGAGGACAAGAAGCAAGTACTTTAACTACTCGGCTATTGACAACTGTACTTATATAACAATGATGCACACTTTGAATAATATACATTGATATAACGCCTCTATTTACAAAAAGGTAAACATTTCAAAACTCTTCTCGAAATGGAGTCTAACAGACTGTCTATATGTTGCCTGCATGTTTACAAGTTGGGATAGATATAAGCTGTACTGTACGACAAAGAAACCTACATTTTTCTGTATTTCCGTAAACTATTCATGACCTCTTTGTATCCGACAAAGTGTTTTTGTTTGATGATCCCTAGCTTTGAAATAGGATATCTATTGCACAAAAATATACCACTTTAATCATAACTGTGTAGAGTAATTACGTAGTTTACTACAGTTTGCCAAATAGTACGAACGCTTTGCTGGGCACACATACATTTTTTATCAGCTAGACAACATTAGAAGTAATTGGATATGAGATCCTTATGATATCCAAGCTGACCAATCATCCCCACTGAGTGACACAATAATAGCATACACACAGCCAGGTACTAAGATAAACCATGGGTTACCTCCATGGAGAAACACATATGTAGATGATGAGTAAAGTTGCCTGTGTCTTCATCAAAATTTAATTCGCTCTATGCATGTCTTACTACCTGACTGTCTGTATGCTATTATTGTGTCACTCAGTGGGGATGATTGGTCAGCATTGATACACATCTCATATCCAATTACTTCTAATGTTGTCTAGCTCATAAAAAATAATTTTGTATGTCTCAGCAAAGTGTTCATACTATTTGGCCAACTCATAGCCCCTACTTTGGTGGAGAGTCTATGGGGTCAATGGCCAACTCATAGCCCCTACTTTGGTGGAGAGTCTATGGGGTCAATGGCCAACTCATAGCCCCTACTTTGGTGGAGAGTCTATGGGGTCTATGGCCAACTCATAGCCTCTACATTGGTGGAGAGTCTATGGGGTCTATGGCCAACTCATAGCCCCTACTTTGGTGGAGAGTCTATGGGGTCTATGGCCAACTCATAGCCTCTACTTTGGTGGAGAGTCTATGGGGTCTATGGCCAACTCATAGCCCCTACTTTGGTGGAGAGTCTATGGGGTCTATGGCCAACTCATAGCCTCTACTTTGGTGGAGAGTCTATGGGGTCTATGGCCAACTGTTGTAAGTGCTTGAAAGATGTGACCATTACTTATAATACTTTTTGCACTAGATTAAAAATTATACAACTGGACTATAAAAAATCAGTAAACAACAAAATACATTTGAGTAAACAACTAATCAATGAAGAATATTAGACAATATAACAAATTAACAGCAAGAAAAAACTTACAAATAATGAAAATAGAATTTCTTATAGCCAAGTGCATATACCCATCAACCTTATATCATATCATATCATATCATATCATATCATATCATATCATATCATATCATATCATATCATATCAAATTACAGCTAGAAAAGGCTAATAGCCTATGAGCTGATCAATGTCAAATTGTCCAAAAAACAATCAATCACCAAAGTATACATTTAATAACAAAGTGTGTGTGGATTAGTTCATGCTCCAAGTGTTCATCTCAAAATCCAAGATTGTTACAGAGTTCTAGATAGTAATTACTTGTAGAGTTCAGATTGATAATAATAAAATATATATATCCAACTTTGAACTGTGAGTTGGTAAACTAGATACTGTAAATACTGATTAGTGGTCAAAAACATTGGGAGTCTCTTATATACTTATAGTCATTCCAATATGTATCTAGACTGTTTTTGAAAGTATTTATAGGCTTGATAAGAGTGTATACTAATCATTAACTCATTTTATTTAACTCATTTTATTTTCACCAAAAAGAATGACAGAACTTAGACTGGGAAAATGTACATGACAAAAAATATAATTTAGTATTGCATGGTCACCCTCCCTGGTGAGGGCCATGGAAATAGTTCAGTGGAACTAGTCTTAATCCAATGGCCCAGACACACAACATATAAACTACAAAACAGAAAATAAAAATAAAACAAAAACATCTGAAAACAAGTTTTCTGTAAGCAATAGCTAACTTAATATTGAAAATCCCTACTAATCTCATAAAGTGCACTATATACAAATATATTTAAGTGCTTAAGGAACGAGTGAAACAGTCCTGATCAATAAATGCAATCCGAAGTTTTAAATCAATATTCTTTATCATAGGATATCAAGGCAAGATATATAGTAGGTCACCACCTGATATATCTAACTGTATATCATATGTATATGTGTGTGTGTGTGTGTGTGTGTGTGTGTGTGTGTGTGTGTGTGTGTGTGTGTGTGTGTGTGTGTGTGTGTGTGTGTGTGTGCGTGACTACATTCTAGTGCTAGGAAGAAGAACACAGCTATACCAGCTGTTTGCCTCACAGCCCTGTTACAGGGTATATTTTTCCACCGCCTTGGTACATAGTTGTGAAAAATATACCTGTTACAAGGATGTGGAATACTGCCCCTGTGCCATGACTGTTTTGCACATCCCAGTACCATAGATGTGTACTGCATACCTAGCACACAGTTATGCACGTACATATAACAGCTGTGGTGGAATAATACCCTGTAGCAACCCTTTTGTTCATATCCGACTAACATTGCTCACACGGCTGGTACATGGCTGTGGGAAATACCTATGTTACAGCTATAATTAATGCTCACATCGCTTGTACATCGCTGTGGGAAAAAGATTGTGTACGTGAATGTTATGAAAACCTATGCTGCATTGTAATTTTTCACATCCATGTATTGATGTTGGCATACCAGTTACACATCTGTCAAATCTAGGTATGCTACACCTTGCGTGTTGGCTAGAATTGTTACAGGAATATTGTACTCATAGCGGGTACAGCCCTGTCGCTCCACTGAGCTGGTACAGCTATGTACACAACTCTGTCCTTGGTATGTGACTGTTACAGGGGTGTGTAAGGTTCTCTGTATACATTACTGACACAGTGTCTTTAAAAAACGCAACAATTTGATGTAGTCATTATGCTCAGTAGACTTGATATTTTTTTACCCATCTAGAATTTAAATTATGATGAATTTGGATAATATCTCCATGATTTGATAAAGATGGTACGTTGCCTAGCAGCATATTTGCTGTTCTTTCTTGTCATTATCACTGTAAGAAAGAAAGAAAAGCCAAGATTATGTATGAATCCAATAAATGGGTGAATTAAGGGGCAAGATCAATAGTTCAATATAGGATAAAAATCTAAATTCTTTATTTTGGAGTGGGGGTTGTGCTAAGTCATTTCAGTTCCCATCCTACAAAAACGATTTTACTTTTAATGGGTCTGTTTTGTACCACTAAAGAATACAAATATTTCTATAAAAAATGTCAAATTGAGAAATGGAAGAAATTTCACTACAGTAAATGCATGGCATTAAAAATAAAGTAAAGTGCCAGCAAAATAACTATTTTCACTCACGACATACTGGCTTTATATTTATACTACTACATACTGATTTGAAATTGATTGTGTGGTGTAAAACAATTGTCAATTTGGCTAATTTAGTTAGAAAAGGGGTTGAGGACCAAGGTCTAACTAAAAGACTTTAGTTTTTTATCCTACACTGAATGATCGATCTCGTCGCTAATGACTGATTATGTAATACATAATCAGAGTTAATGAAGTAGTGACCTTTCTGCTCTTCCATCACCATCCCTGTTGACATTTCTCAAGAGGATTGCGCAACACTAGCATTCCCAGACCTATAACCTCCTGTTGTCTCTCATTTACTATTCTGCTACTCCATTCATTCTGTTCTGGCATCTAGTACGAGCACATCACTTTGCTCCCACCCACCCACCCTCTCCTTTAAAGTTCATTCTGTCAATTTTACTACGGTTTGATTACAATAAAGAAAAGGGGGTTGTTACTACAGTGCATGTGGGTTCCACAGTGGTACCAAACTGTCCTATCACGTCAGGGTCATAAAGACCTTGCCCCTCGGCGGATAGGCGGTCACGACGCCATGTGGGCTTCTGTACGTGAAACATTTATCAGCAAGTATACAGACACCATTTCTTTCTCATATTAGATTGAAAGTTCTTTGCAGCTAAAATGTTGTTGACATACGCATATCATGTCGGAAGGATGACTCCTGTCACTTGAAAAATCAAAAAGTCGGTACAAGTATTCTTGAATGAACAGGAAATATCTCTGGAAGGCTTGAAAGTAATTCAAGAACTCGTTCCCTCTTCAAGTGCCACTTTTAATATTTCTTTGTCGAGGATTCATCAATTTATCTTCTCTAAGTTTGATAAAGACATTGATGGGATTATTTTGAAATCTTTGTATATTACCTTTCTTTAGCTTGGAGGCAAGATTCCTGCTGCTGCATTATCCCTGGAGTAGCAATGGCTGATAACGAACAGTGTGACGTAGAAGTAGTTTGCCTTCTGAAGACACTGTTACCCTCACTGAGCCTCCTAGCAAGACCTCTAGAGACACTCCTACAACTAGTAAACAATCGTCTGAGGTCAGTCTGAAAATAAAGGCGGGTCAATAGCTTCATTTAAATGTGTTTTTTTGGTGACAAGATGATGATAATTGACTCCAAAAGTCAACGTCACGGTCAAAGTCTTAAAAGGAAACTTGTACCCTATTATATAGGGATAGACACTTGAATGAAGTCTCTATGAATTATTATAGTTTTTGATGAGTTATGTAGCAAATATTGATTTTTAACTCCAAATATGGCTGCCATTTGGTCAAATTTGCATATATTGATAAGCAAAGTGACATGCATGTACCACTTAATATGTAACCTATGTGCCGGGCATGAATGAAAGTGTATATTGCATGTCTGAGAATTGATGTATTACGGATGGATGGATGGATGGATGGATGGATGCATGAACAGATGGAGCCCACTGTCAGTAAGACGCCTTTGGCGGGGGGCTACAAACTATTAATTGATGACTTACCATAAATCCGTCCTTGAGGACAGTGTAGATGATCGGATTGAGGAAACTGTTTGCCATAGCCATAGAATGGCATACTATATAGATAATCATAGTTGTCTGTTGATGTTCTTTGTCCACAACAAGATTGAGATTGACAGCTGTCAGTATGCTGAAGATATGAAGTGGCATCCAACAAATCATAAATGCAAGCACAACTGCGATCAACATTTTGATAACCTGCACAGAAAATGATAAAACACGTATGATAGAAAACTACAGTATCAGACAACAAAGAAATTGCATAATACAGCAGTAGGAAAAAAGTTGTACAGAACAAAATTAAGTCAGAAAGGATACAGTTTTTGCCTGCGTCTGTCTCTTGCAGAGCAGAGGATGATTCACATATATTGTAATACAATTGTTGCTTGTGTCTGACTCTTGCAGAGAGTGTACCATTATGCATGTTTTTATTTTGTCTGTCAAAATTATGACAGGGACGTGCACTGTCTTTCACCCTATGCAACAGATATAGACACAAGTAACTTGAATTGTAATACAATGTATATGAATCTTGCTCTGCAAGAGACAGAGTACAAGAAACAATTGTATTGCAATGTATATAAATCACCCTCTGCAAGAGACAGACACATGTAACAATTGTATTACAATGTATATAAATCACCCTCTGCAAGAGACAGATACATGTAACAATTGTATTACAATGTATATAAATCACACTCTGCAAGAGACAGACACATGTAACAATTGTATTACAATGTATATAAATCACACTCTGCAAGAGACAGACACATGTAACAATTGTATTACAATGTATATAAATCACACTCTGCAAGAGACAGACACATGTAACAATTGTATTACAATGTATATAAATCACACTCTGCAAGAGACAGACACATGTAACAATTGTATTACAATGTATATAAATCACACTCTGCAAGAGACAGACACATGTAACAATTGTATTACAATGTATATAAATCACACTCTGCAAGAGACAGACACATGTAACAATTAATTGTATTACAATGTATATAAATCACACTCTGCAAGAGACAGACACATGTAACAATTGTATTACAATGTATATAAATCACCATCTGCAAGAGACAGACACTAGTAACAATTGTATTATAATGTATATGAATCACCATCTGCTCTGCAAGAGACATACATAAGGAACAATTGTATCCATTCTAACTTTTGTTCCTACTCAGCTTATTCTCTGCTGTTATAAGACAAAACTAAAACTGTTCGTGCATACTTTTTGAGTTCACCTACTATCCACGTCAAACAGTTGAAAAAAGCATTATATTCCCTAATTCATGCTGATCATCACTTCAGGATATAAAGATAGTGTCAGCTTCTCTATTCAAGTAATCTGTCTGATAATCATGGGGCTTGTACGCAGCCTTCAGTTTCAGATGAAATCATTCAATATTATATTATATGGTTTCTGATTAATCTCTAGGAGAATGTCAATCAAACTGTATTCCTAGACGATGACACCACCACATTTCATTCTTATCTCCCGTAAGGGGAGGTTATGTTGTTTTGTCTGTCTAGGTGTTCGTGTGTCTGTGTGTCTGTGGACACGATGGTAAACATCCAACGAATATTAACATTTCATTTAATTTTCTAATAATGGGGTACATCATGTATTATAATACATGTAGCTATAGCTCAGAATTTTGCATTCCATCATTGTGTGAAGGACCAAAAATCTATGGTCTTGCCCTTACGGGAGGTATTCAGTTTAATTCTATCACCTTTACTCGAAAAGCATCGTTTCAGATATTTCATGAAAATATTAAAAGTGTGACTGTCTCAGAAGATAATTTGGAAGAGAAGATAATTCCCCAAAAGATAGGACATAGTGAACTGTATTTTTGTTTTTTCCTCTCCTCCTTTTTTCATTTTTTTTTCTGTATTCTCCTTTTGTAGATTTAAAAATCAAATCTAAGACTATAAAATCTAGTTTATGTACATTCATCATTTGAGCGACGTAATATTCTTTGCTCGGAAAATTTCTGGGAAAAAAATGATTCTCAATGAACAATGGGTATCATTTTGATTTCAGAGGTTTTCCATTGTTTTATGTTCCAAATGTGTCTATCATTGATACTCAGTACTAAATTTGCATAATATATCAATGCAAAGTTGAGTTCGTATGTACAGTTACATTTCGAGTCTGTAAGTGTATTAACAAAGCATTTTACATTTTGACCAGAAGCTAATCGAAAACTTCACATAGAAATGCACTGTGTAATTGTGGTACATAGCAGATTGAATTGTGTGCGATAATTGGCAGCATTGATAGCAATCTGATTAAATTCCAATGAGTAGATAGGCTACGGCTCTTATATTTATCTTTACCTCATCGTAATTGTGTCTTTTACATGCGTCTTTTGTCTTACAGGTGTTATGGCGGTAACACCTGTAAGACAAAAGACGCATGTACTTACTGTTCTGTGACTGTTTTAGTGACTACATGATAAAAGAATTTATTGTATTTTCAACTAAATCTTCCTATGCCTCTTTAATTGTGTAGCGTATGGATAAGAATGTAATAAACGTTACCATACTTTTCTTTCTTTTTAAAGTGGGCACATTCTCGAAGTTTACCTGGATGTTGTTTTATGTCAAAAAGAACTGTGCGAGGCAACCATGTCTTTGAAATTCTATATTGTTTTGCTTACGTCATGCTTTAATTTAGGAATGTAATACACGTAATGGTAAATTACGTTACAAGTGATCCGTCATAAATGGCAACATCACACAGTGACATACAGGTGACCTGGGGTTATCACACCGAGGCAGTTATTTTGTCAGCTAACGAGCATTAGCAGAAAACATCGGAATACAGTCACTGCAATCAGCGAAGGTGAAGAAAATTTTCACAGAAAGGCTACATGAAAATTATCATCAATATTTGTCGAAGCATGTTCCAGTGAAGTGCATTATGGAAACTTACCTCTAGGAATTATTTCAAATATCAATCGTTTAAAAATTCATACGATGTACATAACATTGGAAGAGAAAAAATATGTGAAACCTACAACACAGCAATTACATCATGTCATCACTTATTTTAACGCGTGATAAATGTAACGTAAATTACCAGAGTACCTACAGATTTGTTTATTTTGTTTCCTTCGTATTAAGAAGCATGCTATTGATATTTTTTTTTAGACAAAACAATGTAAACTATAAGAACAGTGATGGGAAAGAAACATTGAAAACCTTTATGATCATTACAAGTGCATATATATTTAAAGAATATATGGGAAACAAGTATTGATGGTAACGTAAATTACATTCACTATTCAAAGCAAATGTCCTTTTCCATTATATTATTAGTATTTGTCTGTCAAAACTTGTCTGGAATGCAAGAGTTGATTATACAATAAATAACTCAAAGTATCATGATAAAAATAATGTCTCACGCTGAGTATTTTAATTAAACTAACGAGTATTTCCTCCAGAAACATAAAAAGTAACGTAGATTACAAAATATCAATCGCAAGTTAAGTTTGTGAATCAGCTGCACTATTTTATTTTCAAATGGCAAAAGCTGACATATAACTAGAAGTTAACCAGCCCTCCGAATCAGTTGATCCTGTGGCTCAACCTAATACTGCTGGAAGCTCGTCACATTCACAGAATGTAAAACCACACAGTGCAACTATTGAAAAAGACCACGATATTGGGGACTTGGTGGCAGCTGTATATGATGGTCACTGGTACATTGGGGAGGTAAAAGAGATGGACCCTTTTGACAAAGATGTACATACATGTATTATACTCTTCGATTGGCTTGTGAAATCTGCCAAAAGAGCTTTTGAACTCACGACCTACTCCTGGCAAAGTCATGAAAATACTTTCATTGTTAGTGTTTCTCCAATTTTTCTGTTGAACCTTAGCAAGTGCTTGTCTCATTACTGAGGAAACAAATTCCTGTTATTTTGTATGTCTTAAGACAGTAATGATCAGATTCTGCATTTTCTTTCATTCACTTAAAATAAATAGCTGCTTCAATGAATGTTTATTAGTTTAGAATCCAATCCAAATTGATTACGTTTTCTCCTGAAAATGTACTTCAGTCTATTTAAAGCCACAAAAAATAACGTTTTTTGTAAAATATGTTATATGACATTTTCATTTACCTGACAACTTTACTAAATGTCCTACATAGTGATGTTACAAAGTTTTAATGTGTTCCTTATGACGACATACTTTAAATATTTGAAAAGAGACTTGTTTTAATGTACACTGAGACGCATAGCTTGAAATGTTTTCTGCAAAACCAATGTGTAATTTACGTTAAGTCAATTTAAATTGTCGTTTGATTGCATTATAAATGTACACAACAATGAAAAAAAATCGATTCGGATTTTCGTTTGTTTCCATTACGGTGTGAGGCGTTAGTCCAACAAAATCACAGGTACAAAATTACATGTAATTGTATTACACATCAGTGTACGTCAACATGACTTGGATATTGATAGAAACCTGGATATATTGCCAAATAAGGTTGGATATTGATAGAAACCTGGATATATTGCCAAATAAGGTTGGGTATTGATAGAAACCTGGATATATTGCCAAATAAGGTTGGATATTGATAGAAACCTGGATATATTGCTAAATAAGGGTGGATATTGATAGAAACCTGGATATATTGCCAAATAAGGTTGGATATTGATAGAAACCTGGATATATTGCTAAATAAGGGTGGATATTGATAGAAACCTGGATATATTGCCAAATAAGGTTGGATATTGATAGAAACCTGGATATATTGCCAAATAAGGTTGGATATTGATAGAAACCTGGATATATTTCCAAATAAGGTTTCGATGATGATGTTCAACAAGTAATTTACATCGGTACTTATCGGGCCGACAATTAAATTGCACCATACTTTATCTGTTAACGTTCTTTATCGATGCAGAAAAATAGAGATATAAAAAATAAATGAGAAAACAATATTTTTTTTGTAACTTTTAATTTACGTTACCAAGTTGGTGAGCCAGTGTAATCTACGTTACAAACTGAGATGGTCAAATATTTCTTTCCATATGAATATCTACAAATACCTATTATTATGTCAAAAGCTCCTTTATAAACGCTTACAATATACGAAGTATAGCTGTCATCATAGGTGAATATTTCATAGGACATCAGTTGCAAGTATGGTTTTTTTCTGCAATGACTGAATAATATGTATCGGTTTCTTGTTTGAATGTGTGAATGGGTTCGTAAGTTCAAAATAAAACATTTGTGTTGAGAACCAATTGATCTATATTTCATTGGTAAAACTGTTCTGAAATATAACCATGGTAACGTAAATTACATGGCTAGTTAAATTGCATACTAATACTTAAACGGGTTCCATTCATGTGCTGAAATTTGTCACCATAAAGCAGTCCCATCTCCCCGATAGTCTACTTATAACAGAATACTGGTTTGCCGACATCACCAACTGATCCAAAATAGCACCTCTATTTGTACATGATAACTGAGAATGATCGAGTGACTAACGTGATTGTTTTACTATATCAAAGGTTATTGCAACTCATCTTACTTGAAATCTTTCAAATTACCTTTTTGCCACTGGCAGTGAAACATCCCTTTTCAAACAGAATACATGATGGCAAGAAAAACGTGATGTGAAGAGATGAACATTGAATGGATCATCCCCAAATGAAGTCTACACGTATTTAATCACTACTAATCAGACGGATAAAACCTACAGCCAAAGGAAAAACTGTATGTTTCCGGTAAATGTGATCGTGACTGACTTTAGGCAAAGCTCCGGACTGTAATTATTTCTGATACATTAAAAAAAAGACTACATACTGAGAACTGATCTTATCCTTCATGTATGCCTGTGTACCTTTTCAAGTATAACACCTGTATATATTTCACTATCACACAACATCAGTGTTTCCACAGCCCACTCACACAATTGCACAATGTCAGTGTTTCCACAGCCCACTCACACAATTGCACAATGTGAGAAAAATTAGCATTTGACAGGAATTTTTGTCAATATCAAACTTTCGACGGTCTAAATAAATGGAAACAATTATATAATTTTTAATCGACGTCATAAACGATAGCAATTTAGACAAAATAAAGAAGTGTGTTTCTGATAATTCCACCCACCCTAATTTAAGCTGCCGACCCTAAAACATTTAAAACAAAAAGATGAGAAATTCTTTGTCTTCATGCATGTCTGTTTTCTATCCTCAGTGATGTCTGTATAAACTACTACAGAAGTGGTATTCTGACCATCATTTTGTTTGGTTTTGATTTGAAGCAATATTTTTCAAAAATAAAAAACAATTAAAAAACTTAAGATAAAATAAAATAAAGTAAAATCCCGACCTACCTAATCTATTCTCTCAGGCCATGTTATTGCAAGCACACAATGATTTTTTTTGCCTTATCAGTAGTGACAGGAGAATGAAGCTATGATCCGTTAGCGGAGTGTCATTCTAGCTGTCTTGAGTATCAGATAATCCAAGATAGACAGGTATTCGGTAAGATATTTTATGACGAAGATTATTTACTTATTAATACTTTTACCTGTAGGCAGTTTTTTCATAAAGTAGGAGAGTGGCATACAGTCATAACTTAATAATTTTTTGTCTGTTCGAGTTAAAGCTATGTCTCATCTTTGTTAATATTTTTGTGGCCCTTGCCAGAAAGTTGATTTATCAATGACTAATCATCTATCCCCTGACTCTTGATTTG
Organism: Glandiceps talaboti; assembly: GCF_964340395.1. Classification (NCBI taxonomy): domain Eukaryota; kingdom Metazoa; phylum Hemichordata; class Enteropneusta; family Spengelidae; genus Glandiceps; species Glandiceps talaboti. The sequence continues at coordinate 10,956,007 of NC_135570.1, forward strand.
TACATTTTGATACTTTGTACATTTGTTGACAATTTTACAATATTTTGTATGTTAAATTTTTAAAATGATTTTTGGTATTATAAGCCCTGTGTATACTAGTATAAATGAGTCTAGATGTGTGTTGCAAGGAAAAGTCTATTATATACTGCAGTAACCAGTACACCATAAATGAATCTAGATATGTGTTGCAAGGAAAAGTCTATTATATACTGCAGTAACCAGTACACCATAAATGAGTCTAGATGTGTGTTGCAAGGAAAAGTCTATTATATAGTGCAGTAACCAGTACACCATAAATGAATCTAGATGTGTGTTGCAAGGAAAAGTCTATTATATAGTGCAGTAACCAGTACACCATAAATGAATCTAGATGTGTGTTGCAAGGAAATGTCTATTATATACTGCAGTAACCAGTACACCATAAATGAATCTAGATGTGTGTTGCAAGGAAAAGTCTGTAAATACTGCAGTAACCAGTACACTATGAATGATGAGCAAAGTTGCAGTTTATCCTGAGGCATTCAAAGCAGAAATTGTCTCTTACTATTCACATATTTTTCTAATAATATAAATATCATGTCTTATTGCTCTTAAGGTACATTTATTTAGACAATTTACCTTGATCTTTGACTTCAATCTGAGGCCCTCTTTCGAAGCTAGTGCCCCGTTGCTATGGTTACCAGGTACTCTTCTACGCCAGAGTTTGACAGCGATAGAGTGGTACGTAAAGAACAAGACAATCAAGGGAATGATGTATGCCACTAACAATAAGAAGAAATCGTACATCCACATTGATGTCTTGCTAGACCATCTCTCGTCACACTGTATCGTGTTGGCATCGCTATATGTACGTGTAATCCCAAGTTCAACGCCCCCGATTCCACAAGACACAATCCATATCATGATTATGGCGTTACGTGACCGTGACATGGATATTCTTCTTTTCAAAGGGTATAATACGGCGTAGTAACGTTCTATTCCAATGGCCGTAAGTGTAAAGATACTAACCAGTACAGACACCTACAAATAAAATGGCAAAAGAGATATCACTCAATCTACACATTGTATACTGTAACAATTAAAACATTTGAATAAATGTGATTGCCTAGAAAATGTCTCTATATACACCTGTGGATAGATACCTCACATGTTGTTACAAAAATGTCATTCTGGAGAACAAAAGAGATAATTATATTACTAATGTTGCCATTTCAAGTGGAGATAAATTATTCCTTGCACATGGCGATGAAAGGTAAATTATAGATATAATGTTCATTATTTCTCAGCCCATCACGATTGTAGCCATGACGGATATTTGCCATTAGCGGTTCAAGTGCGACTTTCCCGACTTGGTGAGCCAGCAAGTCGGGTGTCATAAAAATTGTTTGCATCTCTAAAGCTGTTTGCAATGTCACTGATAATGGGTCAGTACAACTGATACGACATTAGCTTTGCCTGATGTGTTATAGCTTTGCCTGATGTGTTATGTAATAGTGCATATAACATTTGTAAATATCACATTTGTAAATATTGCCAACTAACATTATTCAGTGATAAGAAAGATAATAAACCCCACTTTCTTAGTTAATTGCTCAATTCTGTAATGTGGATGTGATGTATGATTTACGCCATTACATGAGATACCGAAACTAAATCTTTTTAAAAAAAAACTGCCATTGGATGTTGTAGCACACCTAATGTGTAAATGGTTCAGAAGTACTTGAAGTAGTATCAGATGGAAACAAGTGTGCACTGTTTATACGAGATTCTGATTTATCATCCATTTCAAACTGGGACAATAAATGAATGTGAAATGATATTGATTAATTCTACAATGTAGTTCAGACAGTGGATTTAAACAATCCTGTCGTCTACAAAGTAAACAATGTCATCAAAAAATATGTCCATTGGTGATAAAAAGCACACGATTTATAGAATTACACTGTTTACAGCAGAAATTTGGGGGTTTGATATCAAATGCAATCTGATTAAAATCAGACGTATACATGTACACGTCGTAATTTCTTTTTGGCTGTTACGTTGACTGTTGTTTGTTCTTTTGTGAGCACTCACTACATACGTGTGACACAATACCATAGGTTTTCCTGAGCCACAAGAGAGTGTCGAGTGAATTCACTTAACCAATGAACACATGTAATACGCCGAAACATACAGGTACTACAGTACTTCAGAGCGCTCTGTTCAAAAAGAGCACAAGCTGAGAGCGCAGACAACAATGTTATCATTACTGTTTGGTAGTTCTCTTTCTTTCAATTTCAAACGTAGTCTTGCTGCTAGACGTTCAGGCTTTCTTCCGATACAATAAGCGAACAAAGTTCGCAGTGAGGGCTTGCCCGAACATCCTCGATAGTGATGTTCGGTCGTGTGTCGTAAATTGTATCGGAAGAACATCCGAGGTCTAGCAGATAGACTATTTCAACGTTGGGTGTTGTATTATAAAGACGGATTCTGGTTGGCTACTCATAAGTAGGAGATTAGGTTCGGAGAAAACCGATGGTATTGTGTCAGATGTAACGAGCACTCACAAAAGAACTTACGTCTCAAAATAAATTTCTCTTACCCAGCCATGTGGTGCCCTATGTGATAGAAAATCACAGCGAACTAGCAGCTTTTCATGCCCAGTCATTTCTCCTGTAAAGCTAAAATACCCCACATCACTACATTTCACCATTTAAAGCCCTAAAGTAATGATTAACATTCAATGAAAGTGGCGAAATTTTTTCAAGATTGGCTAAGTCAGTGGGTAAATGTTTTAATTTGCTAGCAGGATCCCTGTGTATGCATACAAATGTCTGATAACCCAAGGCTATCTATAGTGAAATGGTTTATGCTTTATATGGCTGCACGAGCTATTTTTCAAATTGTCGATAGCACCTTTAAATCTTATAGTTCCTACAGTATGAAATTCGAACCAGTATATAATTGCAATGCGTCTAATTGGAACCTCGTTGAAGCTGGAAGAGAAATGTTACTATGGGTTTCTTTCTTACAAAGCCCCATCTTCTAAATCCTGCAGTCAAAAAGAAAGCATGATTTCAAATATATACAAGTACTATCTTCAACATAAACATGTACTGACTAATCTTTACTAGTACTCCAGCTAGTGTATTGAGTTTATACATAGTAGTATTTCCATCTATGTATCATTGAATTTGAAGTAAAATGTAAAGCACACACACACACACACACACACACACACACACACATTCCCTCATACATACATACATACATACATACATACATACATACATACATACATACATACATACATACATACATACATACATGACATACATACATACATACATACATACATACACACACACACATACCTACATACATGCATGCGTGTACATTCATACATAGTATACATACATACACACACACACACACACACACACACACACACACACACACACACACACACACACACACACACACACACACACACATACATACTTGTACTCCGGTGTGGGCGTTAAATGTCGACTGACAGTTGCAAATGAGTCTATTGACCAATCAGGGAAAAGCATGAAGACCGGTGTAATTGCTGAGTAGCAAATTTATCTAATATCTTTGGCGGGAGTGTACACATACATACATACATACATACATACATACATACATACATACATACACACACACACACACACACACATACATACATACATACATACATACATACACATACACACATGCACTTTTTGTAAGAGTGCATGATGTATGAAATATATGATATTTATCAACTGATCTAATTGCAATTTATCATGTCTACTTATCACAATAGTACATCTCAAGAGTTATCAAAGAGCTCACAGAGTGATATTAATGTACTTGAATATCAATCTCACATGCTCATCCATTCATTCAACATCTACATCGACCAGTGCACCTGCTGTCTAACTGATTAACGTTCACCAATTGAAAATGGATAACTGAGACAAGAAACAGGATAACATATGAAGCAACGTAGTTTATTACAAGTAATTTGGGAACATGAAGGTCTAGACCCTCAGGAGTAATTTGGAAACATGAGGGTCTAGTTATGTAATAAAATGCATTACCGGTACTTCATATGTTTCTACAGACAGTAGCTCACACTTCCTTACAGGAGGTAAAAACAACAAAAGGAAGCCTGCTCTGTATGTGGATGACTTCGTTATGAGTTTTATGGAGTTTTTCTATAGTAAAAGGTCATTTCTGTCTCTCATCGTGTGATTAGATGCCATCAAAATGTATCTTTAAATGTCAGGTTACGTTTCTGTCGTAATCTCATCATTATTACAATTTTAACTTGATATAGTTATATTATCATTATGTTTTAGTTGTGGCTTCATTTTATTTTATGATTTCTGTTATTGAAGTTAGAATACGTAATAACCACAATTATGTTTCATTAGCTTTCTTTGTGTTAAAAGATTTTCCATAATCATTTTTCTTTTTGTCAGAATTCTGTGTATATTGTGTCATTATGTAACAATACTCATCTAGACATATTTCAACTTTCAATTTCTTATTTCATTGACTTTGATTTGCAATGTATCATGCAATCCGTTCATTAATTTTATGGTTTCTTGTTGGTTTATTCATTCATTTCTTGCTTTCAAAGTTTCACTAATTTTACCTAGTATCTACTTTCTAAACCACAACCCAGGTCACTTCTTTATAAGCATACACCATCGTAAGGGGAATGAGTAGCCTGCTAGTCAATGAAACATAGGCTTTCAGTTGAACACTATAGCATATGGCATGATGATATTGCCTACAGCCAACTGTTACAACAGTCATTTTATTTTTACCTTCCATAAGAAAGGTTATGATTTAGGGATGAATACGTCTGTCTGTCTGTCTGTCTGTCTGTCTGTCTGTCTGTCTGTCTGTCTGTGTCATCATTTTCTCAAAAACAGCTAGGTTAAGTTAATTCTCATGAAATTTGGTGCACACATATTTCTTTGGGTAATGGCTACAACTGAGTAGGTTTAGTAAACAATCAATGACTATTAATAATTATTAGCATAATTAATGATTTTTGGTTATCGGGTTATATTTTAAGAACTTCAAATTTTATGCAATTTAGTACACACATTTGTGCTACCAAAGCACATCAGTCCTGAAAATATTTTTGATGTAGCTTTCAGTTTTAATTAGTTATTTGCATATTTGCTTTCAGTTTTAATTATTTATTTGCATATTTATGTTTTTAGTAATTAGACCATCTCTTTCCAAACCATGGAAAAATCTTGGTACAGTACGACCTATGCTAATTTCAATATTGACCCAATGATCTCATTGCACGTTGTCCATTCCATACCATGATAAATCAGACCGCATCTGTGGGCAATCATGCCAGTGAATTTGCAAAGATAAATTCATACAATTGCTTCATTATTTCATTTTCAATCAAAATTGAAAACCTTTGTCGTGGAAATGGGTCATAAGTTATGCAATAATCTCTTGCTGAAGATCTTTGTTCTGGCATAGTACTTTCGAAGTTCAAGATTTTTTACCAAAACATACATTTTTATTCCTCATTTGCATATCACCAATGGGATGTCATGAACAATCCTTTGTGCACACACCCAAATCAAGTTCACATGTTCACCAAATGTCAGGTGAATCTGCCAAGTGGTTTTTGAGTGTAAGTTTTTTTGCTTTTTTTACCAAAATCACACTTTTTTGACCCTAAATGCAGACCTGTGATGCAATCATTTTGGTTTGAACAATTTCCCAACTTGACACCAAAAGTAATGTCCCCACCAAATACCAAGGCAATCAGTCTGGTGGTTTTTGGGTTTCAGTCACCCACAGTGACACACACACACGCACGGACAGACAGACAGACAGACAGACAGACAGACAGACAGACAGACAGACAGACAGACAGACAGACAGACAGACATTATCAGTTCAATTGTGTTAAAAATGTGTAAAAAAAACAAAACTTTCTTATTGTACATACAATAATTAACAAACTCTTCAGCTACTTTCTAGCTTACCATAGTAAGCTTGCTATATTAATTATGCATTATGAATTTATTTCTTTGAATGTCATATCGCATTTATGGATTAACACTAACTGCATAAATTATACACATCAACCTATATACAGTTCAATGACATACATGCTGACACTATGATTGTGTGTTTACACATTTTAAAGTAAACATCTGCAGTTCTTGAGAGACTGCTGATCAACATTTGGCTCCACAAACATTACTGAATTATTAATATTACATGCATAATTCATCAAAGTAAGTTTAGAATTTAATGGTACATTGTAACAAGATTCTTTGTGGAATGCCAGCATTGTTTATTTGAATAACATAGCATGTTAATTAAACAATAACAGAAAGGATGTGTGCATCTATCGTAGTGACCCATTGTGATCAATTAGTCTGCTCAGTGAATTGTAAAGAACTAATTTATATCGGAATATGAACTTTAATAATCATGATAGCATAATGACACGATTAGTGTGCTTATAGAGGGTTCCATAACATGGCACTGTATATAACTTGGTGTTTCAGTTAAGTTGGTGTACATCCCAGATGTACCTAAATGTATAATACTGAAATATAGCATTAAGAGCTGAATAACACAGACTTTGACATTTGTTGAATTCAGTGTTCCAGATTGCAGCGTGACAAATAGGTTAGCAATGGCCGTGTTTTTTTTTTCATATTTACAATGCTTATGCGATATGCTAAATATGGCTGATTTTTGCATCACTTACAATTACATATATGCTGCATCTGGCCATTTTGTGTACGTACTTACAATGATTGTACTACATATTTCCATTGGTAGAAAGGGATGAAGGATTCATTTGGAATTTAATTCCCGAGAGTCATGATTGATAATTTTATTAAGGTTATTTGTGGGATTCTTTCCAACAAATCAAAAACAGCTAGCTTTCCCTAAACTCCCAAATGATGCCATCCTAAATGCTATGCACAAGAGCTCTTGCATTACCATAGGATCTCATAGTTAGATGTACAGTAAGTATCCACAATGACAGCTTCTATTAAAAACATGTCCATCAAGTAGTGTTAATCTATCGAACCAATTAAGTAATTATTTTAGTTGTGTATATGTATATTATTGTAAGATTGTAACTGTGTTTGTGTTACTGTAATTATTTTAGTGTGTATATGTATTTTAATCTGCCTTTCATATTTTGGTGAAGCGAAAGGAAAATTTCTGTAAATGGACAATAAAGTTATATTCAATTCCATTCTATTCTAAGGTCATTGAACGCTTCATACATTTTGTCATGATTACTTAACTTGTCAAAAACTTTTGTCTTCAAGTCTCTTAGTTTGCTTTCTGTCGGGTAATCTATAAATTGCTAGTGAAGAAAGAGTTCCTTGAACACTACCAAGTGTGAATACAAACGTGTATGAAGAGGTTTACATTTAATGTGGTACATTAGTAATAAAGGCTTAGATGGTTGAATAGTCTTCAAAATGCCTGCTTATGATATATTGTGTGTCTGTGGGTGGCATGTGTGTGTGTGTGTGTGTGTGTGTGTGTGTGTGTGTGTTTGCGTTTGTGCCTTGACAGATTTGACTGTATTAAACTTTCGTTGTAAATGTCTGTAACCATGTGACGTCTTTCATAATTCCTCTATCTTCTCATGAAAGTTTTATCTAGAGACATCATTCAAGTGTATTCCCACATTGTTAGATATCCCACGCTTGGCTGTTTTTAAACTTTATATCATTCAAAACTATTCAAGGACTGATGACAACACAGCTTGGGGTCTGAGGCAGGTGCCCCTTTTATTTGTACCTACAGGAAAAGAGATGTCAAACAGACCACCATACTGAAATACCCATGGTTGTAAAGACTGGCAAGTCAATGGATTAAACCTAGGAAACAAGTACTCATACTGGTTGACATTACTAGTAGCTGCCATACAGGTACACAAGCAAATAAGCTAACTGCATATCGTATGCCACCAAGGAGTCAACCCAAATAAAACCCTGTCACCAGCAGAACTACTCATTTATGATATGTACCTTAATAAGAGTTTAAACATTGTGAAACTCCTATGCGCTGTGCCATGGATAATTCAAGATACACTCTATCAACCAGTCACCATGCAAGTGTATGAGTTTGCTAGGTGTATGTGCTTCCTTAGGAGGAAAAATAATTGTTTGGTTCCGGTTACCTATTTTTTCACTGCTGACCATAAACTTTGTTTTACATATTTGAGAAAAAAATAATAAAATTGCAAAAATTGTGTGAAGTATAACAAGAAATAGTGGATGCGGAAACTGACATCAACTTTAAAAAAGACAATATAAAACTGTTCCTCCAATCTGTAATGGCTGTACATCTGATGAGAAGAAACCAATAACACAGAGACCATATGGACACTCACACATGAAAAAAAAGATATATATAAATCTACCTACTTCACCTATTCTAAAATTCCATGTAATCGGAACCAGACAATATATTTTTAAAGGCCTGACAGGGTTACTACAATTCGTACCCTCATTACACCATACAAAATAGTGGACTGAATGTCACAATATATGTTACTGAAAAATACCCATCATCTACAAAATTTGATACAGCAGTAGAACTATGTTGAGCAGTAGTATCAATAACATCACAACTATCATTGACATTATCATTTCTTTGAAAGTTGCTGTCGCCACTAATAGTTTGTGAGCATTTGTCAATATATATTACATGTAATGACGTATATGAAACACTCTTGTTACAACTTACAATGACACTGATATACTTTCCCTGAGATTAGTACTGGACACTGATAATATGATTGCATGGCGACCCTAGTTTTTAAATGTTTCTCATTAGGGGTGGACCATTTGATATCCTAGGGGGGGGGGGGGGCTTGGAAGATTTCGGGAAAAAAAAGATGCCAACTGGAGTTGCTTGAAAAAAAAATCCGGATATGAGTGGGTGATGGGAAAAAAAGATGGACCACTGCTGCTAAAAGAAATATCTTGGTAGGGAAATTATGTACAAGTTCGAGTGTACTGTTCAACCTGCTCGTACCTCTCCAACTAGGACACTTGTCAGATCATGACAAACATTTTCAAACACATGTCAGGGACCAGTCAGTTTCGTTGGCCTGTGGTACATTTCTATTGTACACTAGGTATGACCTCCTAAAGTGCTCTAACACATCAGTGACTTTACTGTACATGCAATATCAATGCCCCTATACCAATGTTACAGGCCCACTTTTATGACATGGAAAACATATCTAAAAAGTTCTATTTACTATAGCTTTTCGAAGCTTGGCAATATTACCTCAGAGTCTATCAATAACCTAAAAATTGCCTAAATAGAAACAAAAAACTGCAGATCTGCCAGGGGGGAAACCCCTGGACTCCCTCACCCCAGAGGCCACTCATTCGTTAAACCAACAATAAGATTCACCAAAATTGGTAAAAAAAACTTCAAAAGCTTCTAGGGGGAGACCCCCCTAGGACCCATAAGAGGTACACATGTTTCAGTCTCAAATCAAAGTTCTTTCCCCCACCTCTTACTGTCAAGATGCTATGAAACTTTATTTAAAAAAAATTTCAACCTTATGAAGTTGCTTTTTACATGTTAGAGCTTTCATGTAAAGCTTGCAAATTATTGTCTGAAAATGTCTGTGAATAGCCTGAAAATTGGCTTTAAGAGTAAAAATCCTCCAGAGCTTCTAGGGGAGACCCCCTAGAACACTCCCAACCTCCCCAGTCACACACACACACACACTCACACAAGAGGTGGACATATCCCAGTCTCAAAGCTCTTCTCTCTACAGCTTACTGTCAGATGCTATGAAACTTTATTCACAGGGGTCAGTGACTTTTGGTCGGCCCAATGGAAAAAAACACTGAGGCCATGCGACCTGAGTAGTAGCGTTATATGAAAACGCTGAGATTTACCAGATTTCGGTTGATCTGACTTGAAGAAGTCTGGTTTATACTGCCTTTGTTGTTCCTGTAATTCTTGCTGTAGTTGACGATCAGCTGACATTTTGTCTGCGGACTGAACGGGACTGTTACTAAGGTAACGATGTGGGAGAAACCCTTGGCGTGGCCTCTTCACTGTTCAGCTGATCACTGAATTGGGCAATACCATCCCGTATTTGGCGATACGAAAATTCTTCGTCACTCCGCTGTTCCAGCTGTTCTCTAAGGGCTTGGAATGCGTTGGTAGGTTCTTCAGAATATGACTGGGGTGCGGTGGGGGGGGGGGGGGGTCTGCCAGATCCAGCTACTTTTGGCGCCGGTCTTTCCTCAAGTCGTAGAACTAGAAGCCATGACTGGCAACATCAACTCCAAAAAAATACGGCGTGGTCGACTTAGGTAGATATACTAAATGCTGTACTCGTTAGAGTTTGCGAAAAACCAACCCTTGTGGATTCAAATTTCAGCTGTCGGAGTTCAATTCACCCACTTGAAGTGTTCTGTACATGTATACATGCTGAGTAATAGGTTGAAAGCAGAGTTAAAAGTTTGAAACTGAAAGTGGACTCATTAGCTTGCGTAATTAGACCCTTAGAGAGCACCATTTATGAGGAGTGCTCCGTGCCTCAAAGGCACGCATTTTTTGAGACCATGTCTAATACAAGTAATCCTTTTAAACCCATATCCAGTGTAATGGAACAAATATGAATTATGAATATTTAATAATGCTTACCTATTAGTCAGTTGAAACGTGTCAATGCAACACTGAATACGTTAGAACCATGGCGTGTCGGCTTACTGTTTTTTGTTATAGATTGTTTTTAACATAGGAAGGAGGCTTATCTTTTCATTTTTTAAATTTTTTTTTACATATTTATACCTCGAGTGACTGTTATATTTTATTCCCGTTCACCACAACCTCCTCACCCGCCGCCATCTCAATCCCATCATCAATAAGATCTAACTTTTGATCGATAAATGACAACATTTTACAGTCTTGAACTTGTTGTGTTGAACTTGTTATCCATAATAGTCGATGTCCAATTTATAACAGGATTTTATTGTGGATTATGTAAGTGACTTAATATTTAACATTAGCATGGCCATTTAGTATATAATTGCTTAAGTATTTAGTATATAATTACTTAAGTATAACATTATATATATATATATATATATATATATATATATATATATATATATATATATATATATATATATATATATATATATATATATATGTTGAGGGTAGAAGAAAATCAAGTCGGGTTTTTCGTCTCTACAAGCCTGTTTCGTGAGTAAATCACTCGTCAGGAGATGTTGACGTACATCAACATCTCCTGACGAGTGATTTACTCACGAAACAGGCTTGTAGAGACGAAAAACCCGACTTGATTTTCTTCTACCCTCAACATATACTCCGCTCTGCGTGCAGACGTATCGAGCACTGTGCTACGGATAAATCTTACCACTGACTTCATATATATATATATATATATATATATATATATATATATATATATATATATATATATATATATATATAATTTAACCCAACGGTCTTGTTACGTAATGTGCCAGTCAAACTCTAAGCGAGCGCACATACCTTATCAAACTGATCTAGTCATCTGATGACCGCAGAAGTGAGAAACTGAGGTATATATGCCTTAAGTCCTCCTAATTTTAAGTACATTAATACAATATTTCATTGAGCACTGTTCTCTTCAGCCAGACGCCTTCATTTTTATTATTACATTTATACACACACATATATATATATATATATATATATATATATATATATATATATATATATATATATATATATATATATATATATATATATATATTCATATAAGCATACGTGTCTCACTGGATGAGGGAACAGCGCTAGATGCAATATTACTAGCAGAGCATTATCCAAAGAACAAGGTTGTTATAAGTCGTTACTCGAAGTTGTACGCTTCCTCAGCGATCATCAGGGGACGATCATCAGGCGATGATCGCTGAGGAAGCGTGAAACTCCTAGTAACGACTTATAACGTCCCAAGTCTTTGTATTATATATATATATATATATATATATATATATATATATATATATATATATATATATATATATATATATATATATCAATGTACACATGGGGAATATTGTAGAACCAACGGCTACATGATAAAGATCGATTATGGTGGTTATGTGCACTTATGTGCGACTCAAACCTATGATATTATTCTTATATAAAATGCTGATTATCGCAATTTTCATATAAATTCATAAATTGATTCCCGATAGAAACATTGGCGATGTATTGTAATAAAAACACTTATTTGTAATAAAATAAACATGTGCTGAGCTACAGAAACATCACAAAATAGTCGTAAGTATTGCTTTTTATTTTAAATCATTCAATATATAAATTTTTTTTTTTCTATTTTCTTTATCTCTATCAGTGGTCTTTAAAATTGGAAAACGTCCGGAGAACGTCAACGATTCCATTAGGTGACTTGGCACTATCCTCTCAAGATAAACTTCTAACATGAAACATGATCTTTTTATCTATCACCCTTCAAAAATGGTTGCCGACAGAGGGTTTGATTTTTATGTTCATATTTGATAAACCATGAACCCACAATTTCTCCAATTGACGTTCTGTGATATATTTACACTTTAAAGAGTTCTACTTACATGCTGTGTGAAGAAAACCAGTGGGCACATGACTTTTCCAAAAACCCATTCTCGTTGAAGAACATATGAAGATGTAAACGGCATGCAAAACGTAGCCATTGTAATGTCAGCCACAGCTAGGTTAAGAAGAAACTTGTTCATGTCCGACATGGTGCTAACTTGCTTTCCACAAGACAAAATGACAACGACTAACATATTTCCGAAGAGCGCTAAAAACGTTGTTATGGTATACACTGCAATAGCAATGGCTTCCACAAGGAACGATAGTTTGGGAACTTCATCTAAATCACTCGTCGAGACAGAACAATTGATTTCGAAAGAATATGCATAATCACTCTTATCAGTTGTGTCCTGGTACAAAGACTCTAAAGACATCGACCCCGAATTTGGGTTGAGCAGTTCAAGAAGTTCAGGTGGACATACTGAACAAAAAATACATTGCTCGTACCAACTCGACGGAATCCGTATATAGCTGTCGTTTTCCGACATTCTCAAATAGGTTTAACGAAAGGCCAGTTGTTTGCTACAAGTGGTTGACAGCAATTAAGTTCTACTGCAATCAGAGAAGAAACCTCATATATCTTGATTGCAGTGTTCTACTCTCCACCACAACGACGGTGAATCTCTCTGTCTCTGGATCTGTGCATTCTGTATGTGTGCCTTCGTAGATTAAACGCCTTATGGATTTCACCAATTCACTATCATAAAATTAACATATTATTACTTCCTAACCAATATCGTTCTAAAGTGCCATTTTCAAAATTTCATTAGCTGGCCAGGATGATATATCCAAGCAATGAACAAGCGTGTATCCTGTCAAATGTATTGATCATAATTAGATGTTATTCCCCAATATTTTTCTTTATTCAGTCAAGGAAAATACGAGAAACCTAAGGGGCATTTGTCACTTCACGTCGCACTGCAGTCTAGCTAATTTCATAATATCCGGCGCTGTGGAAGCTCTGTCGTCGTCAATGGTATTTAGTTATCCATACAGCCACGATACATAATTTTGACAAAGAAAATCGATCTTAACAGTTCACAAATGTATGGCAATTTCTGAGATATATTTGTTGAAAGCAAAGTGATTGCAGACGATAGGTTTTTTTCCGTAGTTTATATTTGAAAGCACTTGGACGAAAATTGCATAGAAGCCTGTAACATATTTTGATTAAAGAACGCCTAGTTTATAAAGCCTATCCACCTGTGGTGAATACCAGTTTTTACAATATGTGGTCAGAAACCCTATACGTTCAAAAAGAAGAAATTTGATATTTGATATTTTATGTGACTATCTTTTCGACAGTTTCTTTTTATAATATAACAGTAGTGTTTTCTGGCTAAATGAACTCATTACAGTTATACCTGCACTGATGTAATTTATTAATAATCGTGGGAAAAAAACCATGATGACTTGTATTTCATATAACACCTGTCAGAATTTGACGAGTGTTATCGTGACGTACAAAGTGCGAATACAATATATCTTGTTCGACCGCGTTCAATTTGAGTAGAAAGTAGTATGCTAATATTTCATTCCTGAAAAACATGTGACAATAGACGTTTCGATCTATTATGGGTTATCCTCAATGTAAGTGATATGTTTCATAGAATAAGAGGAACCAAACGGAGCCAAACAACCAGTATATAGAATAGATCGAAAACGCGGTGTTATACTAGGTGGAGAATAATGTACTAAAAATATTGTTAAACTTGGCTTGTATACACAGTAAGGTTTACATTAACGTACTTGATTGACCAATGTGTCATGAAGATCCAAGTAACATATCCATTTTGATTTTAAAGGAAAGGTTAATATAAAGTATCATAACACGAATCTCATATGATCTCATCGCCATTTTAAACTGAAAAAAGGGCAATTCAATCACAACAGGTTAGGTAGACAGGTGCGATTTAATCATATTTATGGAGCTCTGACAATGTACTTGTCAAGATTGTCAAATTGTCAAGAAATTCAAGATCTAACAGACTGAAATGTATTTGCAAGACTTGTTTTGTATGGATTGGTGCTACCAAAAAGGTTAACGTTATCAGATTGCGACAATGTCTTGAATGTGGCTTGTCAAGGATGCATGAAGTAAAGTTCATATTATTAACACGTTTCAATTCAAGACACTTATAGTTATACCTTATACAGTTAGTCAGGAATTGAAACATTGGTGTTCAGTCATAAAGAACTTTTTATTCACCACACCACACCACATCACATCACATCACATCTCGTCATCTTTGTAACCTCATTTTACCAAGTCAGTGGTCAGTCTCCGGTAGGTATTTACAGTTCCTGAGGATCTCATGATTATTATCATATGCATCATATAACTTGTATACCCCGCATTCCATCGTTTTCAATGGAGAAAATCGTGATAACCTAGCTGTTCCGTATATTACGGGTACTGACCGAAACAAACCCAGAACTATTTCCTATATTGGCTGAAATCAGCCTGAAACTATTTTGATAGAATAAAAAAACACAGTTTTGTTTACGCCAACTTTATTCCTGAGAAAGATATTTTTGTGGAAATTTCGTGTCCATTAATGAGCGACCCTAAATGCTCGTATTGTATCCATACACTGCATGACTAGACTTAGCAATCCAAGACTCTTGTGCGCCTTCAATTGGTATTAAAAATGCAACAGAAGCTTTAGGCGATTACTTATTATTCCGTTTATGGTCGCCACTGTTGAGGAGTTTCAATCTAACTCTGAGGTAACCCAATGAAACATGAATTGTGCCGAAAGCCTGCACCGATACCGATGATGAATCTCTCATGGAATGTATCATATTACACGCATCGTTCTACTCTGACTCCATACGTTCTGTAGACACCAAGTAGCTCAAAGAATTTCATTTACATTCACATTTGATAATTTTCCGCTTTGAAAATTAGTACATAAATCTAGTTATATTTTATTTTAATTATTACATGCGAAGTATATTTTCAATCTATTTTTCGACTTGTGTAATAGAACGCACGCCGAATTCTCGCAAACCAGAGCTGTTATTTTTTCCCCGCGACACTGCGTCTTGGACGGTGCCGTAAAAGAGGGTGTGGTTTACGAGGATGTCGTGCTGTATCTTGGGTCGTAATAAGTGTTGAAGGTATGATTATACGTAGTCTGGATGGCAACTGTGAGTGAAGGTATAAATCGTAACGATACTGTATAGGAAGTAGACTAGAGTATACATATCATTTGATATTATTCATTTCAGTTTGTTTATTATCAAAATATTAAACACGTCCATTTCATTGGGATTCGAACATTTAATTAATATGATTTTTATAAAAAAAAAAACCATCTATGTTGATGAGTGAGGAGCTTATTCACAAGCTTCCGTACAAGAAGAGTACCATCATACGATGATGTATTCCGATGTATCAGACGAGTTCTCACCGCTCTACGTAATTCAAGCTGTGCTAGCTACGAGGTTTTTCTATCTAAATTTTATTTTTTTACATTACTTATCAATAGGTGTATCGTCTCATCTGATCCCCGCTTCGGGGGTCGAAGGCAATGACTTCAAGAACATACATTTCGTGTTTGGTCTATGCTTCAACAAATTCGACGAAGCGTATCAAGTGGTAGTTGAGATAAGTCCCCTGGAGGGCAGATTTATTGGGTATGTTGTGGAGAAGAGAAATAACAGACACCAAATACCTAAGTATTTGTATGGTGATGCCGATGTACCCAACCAATCAACACATACCTTTTACTCAGATTCAGGACAAGTTTCAATTGATCGACAGCTCTAATATGCTCAATTGCTAACAGGCAAACAAGTCGTTGATTGCCTACTGACCAGAGTATCTCTTTATTGTGACATCAATCTGGAAAGACACCTGTGACTAAAGGGGTACAGTCTGTAACGTTAAGGACTCTCGTGGTTACCTTTTTGAAATATATCTCTCACGAGTGAGTGAGTGAGTGGGTGGGTGGGTGGGTGAGTGAGTCCATGGGTGGGTGGGTGAGTGAGTGAGTGAGTGAGTGAGTGAGTGAGTGAGTGAGTGAGTGAGTGAGTGAGTGAGTGAGTGAGTGAGTGAGTGAGTGGGTGGGTGGGTGGGTGGGTGGGTGGGTGAGTGAGTGAGTGGGTGGGTGGGTGGGTGAGTGAGTCCATGGGTGGGTGGGTGAGTGAGTGAGTGAGTGAGTGAGTGAGTGAGTGAGTGAGTGAGTGAGTGAGTGAGTGAGTGAGTGAGTGAGTGAGTGAGTGGATGGGTGGATGAGTCCATGGGTGAGTGAGTAGTGAGTGAGTGAGTGAGTGAGTGAGTGAGTGAGTGAGTGTGAGTGAGTTGTTGTTGTTGTTGTTCCTTTATTCCTCCTCAAAAAAGAGAAGAGTTACACAACAATAAAGCAAAAAACTATCAAATCAGATCAAAGAGGAAAAGTATAAATAATTACAGAAAACTAATTGCAATATTCATGTTTCAAATAAACACTGTTATCTTCACATATTCATTACTCTGTAATATGTAAAGATAACGTAGTGTAAAATCTGAACACGGTCGTCAGGAACTAGACTAGTTTAGGTGGGTAAGTGAGTTAATACATAAATACATACATACATACATACATACATACATACATACATACATACATACATACATACATACATACATACATACATACATACGAACATATACATTTTACATAAGAACAATTTGTGTACATCGAGCAATTCGAACAAAACCATAGTTACTTGCCAAGGCACTAATACATTAGCCTTATTTATTTCACAGTTTGTTGCAATGTACACTTGAATGTACCCGACACATAACAGTATTTATGGAATAAGTCAAGTTCTATCACAGTTACAGCAACTACTTTACTATGGAGAAAGACCCCCTAGGACAGGTTATATTATCTGACGATCTCCAATTTCCGTCCATATACCCCGGTACTACCGAAAGCTTCCTTTATACTGCGGTTCATGTTTCAGTCAGTCTACGATGTGGTTAACAACGTATCTTCCCAAATGTCTCATCAGTAGAGACACGTTAGAGACACAGTGGTATGTTTATCCCATAGACACCATGTCATCTCGAATGTTCAAGATAATAACAAGTACTTATGATGCTCATATCTGCTATCAGGCTTTCTACAGTGGATAGGACGTCGAGTAACTACTATCAAATATACAGCCATATAGTTGAAACGTGTATGTATCATGCACATAAAATGTAAGAATTTGAGGGAGTGTGTCTTCTAGGAAGACTTGTCAAGCTGGCTTTATACATTTTTGCGACGTAATTTATTGTGTAGATAAAAACACACTATGTATTATAGGTACTATTTATCATCACGTGATATTTGCATATCTCAAATCTGTCATTTAGGAGTAACAGATCATGTAATAAATAATAACGTCTCAAAATATAGTAATTACAAAATAAAAATACATTTTACTAGTCAAGATAAATATGATTATCAATAGCTAACGGGAAAGGGGGAATGGAAATAGTTGTATTACAACTAACCTAGTCTAACCCCTATAAATACATTTGACAATTGACAATAACTATTATCTGGACATGTCCAATATAATATAATGAATCTGGAATCTCAAAACTTACAAATACATACAATGCACACAGCAGGAAAAATAAATAAGTAAATACGTCCAATATAAACTACAAACTTAACCAACTGTAGATATTTTTAAATCTCGTTTGAACTCTGACCTGCAGTGGATGTTCCTTGATATTCAGTGCTATTCTATTCCATATTTTCGAACTTGCGTAATTTATGGTAATTTATGTGTTTGGCTCTTGGAATACGTAAACATTAATTATAATTATTCCGTGTACTTTGCCTTGTTGAGTAGGAATGACTGATTTTAGTAAAATAATTGTGAAAAATCTTTGGACAAAGATCACTAACTGTAGCTTATGTTGCTGATACACGATGACGTAATTTATTATACCTTTTACTAAAATGTAAAGGAAATCGCAATTTTCTGTTATCAAGTGTTCTGACCAATGCGATTGCAGTTGTTACAATTCGGGTGCGCCCTCTCTGCAACAGTTTCACTGTATTGTGTTCAATCTGCGTCAGTGTGACGTCACTTCGGTCTTTCGGTCGAGTGACGCGCGCGTGTGTGTGTGTGTGTGTGTGTGTGTCTGTCTGTCTATTTGTCTGTCTGCATGTATGTCAGCATATGTGTGTCTATCTGTCAGTGTGTGTCTGGCTGTGCCTGTGTCTGTGGCCGTGGCTGGGGGGGGGGGGCAGACGACAGCAAGCAGTTGAGCCATATACTGTCAGTGCTTTCTATTTTCATCTTTTTAATATCAGGATCAAACAGACTAAATACTAGCCAAGTATTTCCACTACTAACACAGTAAATAATTACAAACGAAGCTTATATGTTATCCAAACAATTTCAGAAAGGTTATGTTTACATTATTTTAACTTTTCATATTAATCAAAGACTGCATATGCTTTGCGATTTATCTTCCTACGTATACCCGAAAATAGCATAATATTAATGGGCCAAAATGTTTACTTTCCCCAACAATACTGACAGATAGCATTTGGCTTTTAAAAAAAAGACCGGACTGAAGTGGAAAAAAAACACTTACTAGTGGGGGCGGCTTTAAACACATATCACTTTCTCTGACAGCAGAGTTTTAAGTGTTACTATATCACTATAGAGACGAACTTCGAAATTTGTGAAACATATAATACACAACTTTACTACTTTTGAGTCTCATACAGATGTATTAGATACAATCTAAAATATTTGAAAAATCGTTTATGGCACCAGGGTTCTCAGGAATTACTGTGTTGAGCTATATGGCATGAAGGTATTGAAAAGTCAGTTCATTTCAGTTGCAGTGGCATTTAGTACTACAGGATCCATGGTTTAATTATTTAAATAGAGCACTTCCCAATCCAGCTGTGTGATATCATACAAACAAAACACTAATAATTTGAGCACAGATTGCCTTTTTTGTTTCAAATTACCATACTTCAAAATTATGTATTATCACTAAAAATAAGTGACAAGCATTGAAGTAGAAATCGTTGTGGGCAGAATTACTCGGCGATATCACACCTATGTTGCCACTTATGATAGGCATTGTACCGTAAACTGTTCAAACACTTTTGGAAAATTCTTATAGGAAGCCATATTCCAGCCCAGACCTTTACAATGAGATGAACTATACCTTTGACAGTAAGACAAAAAGAAATTCAAGCTGTTGCTTAGCAACGAATCCATCTCGAAACCCCGCAATTCCGTTAAAAGGCTACAGGCTTCGAGAGAATCACTTCATACACTAGTTGAGTTAAATATCGTGCGCTTTATCCGATATAAACAGTACGACTTGTATTCATGTTCAATGTACTTCAGTTTATGGCTGGTATGTTTATTGTCTTGTGATGAATCTATAATTTCCACTTTAGCAGGTAAAAGTATTTCTGACAATGTGTCTATTTCAAGTGTAGTGACTGGCGTCTAGACTGTTATGGCTAGACACGCTATGTACATGTATATTGTTGTGATGTAGATTGCCTGGATTCTCCACCACATCAAATAGTGAAGTATAGTCAAATGTCTTGAAGCACCTTGTAGACCGAATATTGAGCATAACAATGTGACATTATTTCAGTAGATAGAACTGAAAACACGACAGTTTCATGCAAGATTTTGAAGCTTTACGAAATATTGCAATTCATATTTCGGCGAATATCCTAATCTATTGCGTGTTTATTTTCAGGAATGGAGCACTACGTGTTTTGTGTCTAGTGTACGATATATGGATAATGCTGAGTATTACCTCAGGGATTGAAAACCTTCCATTTTATTTCATTTCCTCGCTGTTAATCTAGATTTAATCCGTTCTCTTACATTTCATCAATCTACATTTCCTGTTGGGATTGTTGTTTTTATGGACAATTTTACTAGATTATCAAATAACCTTCGGATAATTTTAATTCAACCAAACTGTCAAGCCAGTGTCCGTTGTTCTATTATTGTTAGCGAGATGATTGCTTACATTTAGACTGTACACATATATATAAATGTCGAGGGTGACGAAAAAGACCTGTCAAATTGAGAGATTTTGTTACCTTGCAATATGTGTTGTGAAGACTTGACGGTTGCTTACGTAATTATATCAAATGTTTCACTTATAAGCTTATTTGTCAGTATACTATATGACGTATTAAATTCTGCAAGAGATGTCGTTCCTAAAATCCAACTTTTAAAGGGGCATAAAAAAAGACTTTGACGCAATCTACTACGTAGAATAGACCATAGATTCTTATCTAAACTCTCTGTGAAGGGTAACTGTAGCTTTATGTCTGGTCACCATACTATTTTCATCCCACAAAGTGAAACTCCCTTACTTCGCCAGTAGAAAGTGTCATTTATGGGCGTGCGGGTGGCACGCGCCGTGATTGACCTTTGACCTTATTATGATGTCACAGTATAGCTCGTCTCTTATTTTGTGCTACTTTGGCAAGTTACATCGCAATCGTACAAACATCTAAGTAGAATAATGAAGACTTTAACATGTCACACGCATTCATTGCATAGAGTGAAAGATTGCATATAGAGTGAACCATATCAACTTTGATATGGTTGAAAGATTTCAATTCTGACATAACACTCTTTCAACTAATTCTTCTTGAATTTTACTAGGAACTGTAAACCAAGCTATAGCTCACTTCCGGTTACTGGACAAGAATGTTTAGTACATCATCTCTATGATCACATGCACTTCTTTAGTTCATCTTTGGCAGAATGCGGACAATGTTTCATCAAACATATTTAATGCAACTTATTTCTACGCCATCCTTTAGTTTATATAATTCATTCATTTTCACATCTTCAAACAATTGCAATGTAGATTATTAGTAACCTCGATTAAAAAGTCAAATGAACATTTTTCGATTGAACGATACGTCAGCATCGTTTTTATAGGCCGACATTTGATGTGGTGATATTTTAGAGTATATACCCTTTATACATAAATAAAAGTCATTGACTGTGAAACACCGCAAAATTTCAACTATTTTCATTTATGTTACACATTTCTAACATAAGGGAACATATCATACATGGAAACTTCATATTAATGAATTTCTGTACTGCCACCCACAGACACAGAGGATAGTCTGGTATTGTAAGTTGACATCGGTAAAGATTCGGTTGTGTAGTCATTTTGTTTACTGACGTATCCTACAACCATATCAATGATGCATTTTTTTCACCTGTTGACTACGCTTGTAATACCCTGAGTGCTAAAGCAGTTTCTTCTATGGTGTCACAAATTGCATGGTCTAGGTGGGACCGGAAATATCCCGGCCGAAAACTCTCGAAGTAAATCCGACAAGAACCGACTGAAAAAAAATATTTTTTAAAAGTGTTTGCAGACGCTTTTTGAGTTTTAAAACCAGAATACATTTCACTAACATGTCCTCTAGCAAAATAGCAATAGTAATTGTGAGTATTTGGAATCACTGGTAACGTTGTCTAAAAATAAAGTTACAGTACTTTGATCATTTGAGACAAAGATATCAAGTAAATACAATATTTACTGTCCCACAGAATTCATCGGTGAAACGATCGGGTTGTCTCCTAATAAATAAATCGGGGATGGGGGTGGGGGGAGTGTTGCACGGTGACAGTCGTTGACGTTTTTCTCCGATATAGGCATATAACTATGTGCGCAGTTGCTGTATGCATGGATGTATTAGGAGAGACCATGCATACTCTATGCGGCCACTAATAGAGTACTGGGAAAGTGTTTTTGTAACGTACGTTGGAATAATTACCATAATTACAAAATATTGTACATACAATAACAAACATTTTAAAACATTTTTTTTTAATTTTTGGCAATTTATTGAGTTACAAACATGGACATGAGTTATATTGTTTCATATATCTTTTTCAAGTAAGAAAACATATTGATGTTGTTTTATGAATAAAAAATCCCATATAAATACCCACTTGTCATCCATATATGGAGTGTTATCACATGGTTATTATGTTCGTAATTTCTGGTGCGTATGACTTTGTCAGTAATATTGATATTGTGGCAGGTGGCGCATAGAGACTTCCATCCATTCTATATATCTGTGACACTTTCTCTCCTGGTGATATTTAACAGCGTATGTTTTCATAAATTTGTCAAAATCTAAAATGGATTATTATTAATACGTCTTCGCAAACATCTCAATTAACCCTACCTGCAACACTTGATACAATCGGTTAGTCTAGTTCAAACTTAATTTCAAGACTGCCATCACAATCATGCGATGACGTCGTCGTTTTAGATGTGATGGTATTGCGTTGCAGATGCTCAGGATTTCTGGTACCAAAACTGAGAGGATTTCGCATTGCATTCAGTACAGTGCTTGATGTCGACATAGAATGTTTTCTAGGATAAGACAGAATAGAAAGTTCAACAGCATTGCATTCTGATTTTCTTGTCATTCTTCTCATGAGTAGTCGAAGAATTCGACATCGACTGAACAATCGATATAAGTCATCCTAGAAGGAAGGAAAAGGCAAATGTTTAAGGTTTAAATATATGAACGTTTTCATGACATCATCAAGTTGTATAACCAGAAATTATTTCAGAACTGCACAAGAGAGTACGAAATATATGTCTCCCAAAATCATGCGCCATCCCCAACAACAACAACAACAACAACAACAACAACAACAACAACAACAACAACAACAACAACAACAACAACAACATTATTATTATTATTACTATTATTATTATTATAACTATTATTATTATCATCATCAACAACTCAGTTTATATATATAATTACTCTACAGTCATTAATTAATTAATCTATTCATTAATTGCATGACCGCAACATTATTTCACTATTATTATATATGGTTTTCAATTAAGGTTACCCGACACAGCACTTCCAATACCAGAAACAGTTGGTGTTATCTAAGACAAGGCCCACACTAGTGAGGTGTTATTCATAACAACGTCTTCACTAAATAAACCATGTCTTTGAGTGTTACATTGTAACACTCCATCTGTATTAAATACAATTATCATTCATATATGTTACCCATTTTTTCAGTGATGCTTCCACTAAGCGCCATAGTCAAAAGAACATGATTGATGACAGATTCAATGATAGTGCCAGAGGAGGCTGGAAGGGGTCTCACGTGACACCCATGTGACCGTTTCGCGATAGAGCATACGCTGATGACCTCGGTGAGTACCTCATTCTTTTATCCGTTTTATTCCCATTTGCGTCATTAGTCTTTCGTTCAGACGATCACTATTTTTTAAAATGACCATTACAAGTGTCATGCAACATGGAAATCGTGTTTTCAGTATGTTTAGTGTATCTAAAACGAACACAAACTTTGGTACTCGACAAGTCAATGTTATCGATATCTACATTTCCGAGGTTTTCACCTCGGTCGTTTTAACACAAAATCATGTTTCTATGTATGCTTTTGTCACTTTTCTATTAATTACCGTCATGAATTTCATGGTTCTGCAGGGATCTTCCCAATACCCCAATTTATAATGTGCGTAAATTGTCACTACTTTTTGTTGAATTTCGATGTTTTCAAGATGGCGACCAATTGTGCGTGCATATAACACGCAAAGTGGCTTGGCCATGACGGCTGTCCTACACTTGCTGGCCGGACGTGTTTATTGACACTCTCGTGTCGTGCATTGATCGTTACACGTAACACTAATCCAATTGTCAGCATTTCCTCTTGTATCCTTAAAATTTTGTCCTTTTCACTCTTATCAAGACATTTTTCTGTTTATTTTCAGATTCGTCGCTATCGTTAGTCGATTTGCTGTGCCAAATCTGGACTTTCTTCTGTTCTTCATGTTACATTTTGTCTCGTATTAAACCATCTCTGTGTTGCCTTCTATAAATGTGTCTTGCTTGTGAGAAAAAGACCTGAATGTAATTTAACGTAAACCCCTTTCCTATGATAGCTAAAGAAATAATTTAGCTTACATCTTACAAACTAATTGTTAAAAAAATTGATGTACAACAACGTCATGTATTACAAATTTGTATGATAAACAATTGAGACCTCCAAGGCCTATTTTATGTCAAAGCTTTAATATGTTCAGAAAGCACTCGTATTACGGATCCACATAGTGAATATTTTCCTCTTCACATGGCTTTCATGCCAGTCACTCAAAATATCAAATCTCGCCATTCCAGCTCAAAATTACATACTAGTATATTACATCTACCTTGCTAGTTATATAATATTTCGCAATGCTTATATGATCAAAAATACTCATCATACGTTACCACAATTTGCGTAGCCTGAGCACATTTTGCTACATGTATGTTGCCAGACGAGCAAAACCATGTCGGATTAAAATATGCGAAACTGAGAGACTCGCCCAATGTGTGGCAATATAACATTATAATACAAAGGCCGAAGTCTTGTTGTAGTTTTATTTATTTATTTATTTATTTTTTTTTTTGAGCAAATGTTTGTATTTTGGAAGGTAGACATCTAACGTTTTAGTCAGCTAGACTGAATAAAGTTGAGGAGCTGTACTTGGGACACTGCACTCAAAAATACGACCTGCTTACCCAAGTTGCCTTCATTCTGGTGTCACTATTACACACGATTGCAGGGTGGTATCGAATTTGCAAGTTACATGTTACTTGAAAATATCTCAAACATGTGCGAAATCATATACCCTTTCGTGTAGGGTCAATGATGAAATTGGGTGTGCACGGTGATTTAAATTACAGTAGTAGTTGTACTATAGTAGTTGAGCAAGTTGTGAGAAACTCGCCTGTTTGCATTGTCACGTCACATCACTTGTCAATGGAGGTCACCTTCGATTCCGGGGCGGATCACCCACTTTCTACCGCAAATCTTGAGTAGACCTTGTCTATTTCTAACTATAGCCATTTAAAAGTACACAAGAATCCATCTCTTTTGCAAAATTTTGTAAATTTTGGGCGAAAATACAAACGGGCGAAAAACCGGACCGAAATTTACGACCTCGGCGGGGTCAAGTATTCTTCACGAAAAATCACAGTATTCCTATCAATAATTCCAAAATCGATTCTACTAGCACGGAGGGAGAAATATCAGTCGAAATGTTCGCTTTTATAGTATCCAATATGATGAATTATTGTGAAAGTTACGGCGAGTTGATGCCCCAAACTACGCGTATAGTACGGCTGGTGACCACTGAGCCAGCCACCATTGTAAACGTACGTTCACAAGTGTACACAATGGAGGCTCACTGCGTAATGAGCTTTCGCAGTTATTTTTACCCATCATGCTCTGCACCCCTTCCAGCCTCCTCTGGATAGTGCGTAGACTATAGTTTAGACAAGACTATGATCAAAAGAACATGATTGAGGACAGATTCAATGATTGTGCATAGACTATAGTTTAGACAAGGCTATCGGTTGTAAGTTATGATATAACCAGCAATGATTTGCAAACAACAACACAAAAAAGTAACATGTTTCTCCCTATACCCATCCAATACCAAAATAAAATTCACCTGCCAGTGGTTAAATTGCCAAACTCGAACAGTATCTTACTAAAACTAGACGCTACATTTTCTCGGATTATCCTAGCGCAACACAATCGTCACTTGCCAAGCAAGTATCCCGGATGTAATACGAAACCATGGCAATGGTGTTTAATGAGACATGTAATATGGGTTATTTTGTACATTTTCAAATTATTATAATTGGAAAAGCACATACCCTGAACCCATCATTCAGAAGTATGTAGATCAAAGGATTTAGGAATCCATTGGACATAGCTAACCAGTGGCAACAAAAGTAAATAATGAGAGTGTTCTTGAAATATATAGGATTTTTGACGAACTTTAAATCAATAACGGTGACGAGGTTGAATACTTGTAGAGGTAGCCACGACAGGGCAAAGGTCAAAACAATTACAATTAGCAATTTGATGACCTGAAAGAAAATAGAGAAACATGTGATATCAGATTACAGAAAGTTTGATATAATGGACAAATATTACAATACATCACCAAGAATTTAATACTCATGCAACCTTTGAGCCACTAAAATATGATATTCAATATTGGGCATATTGCTCAATGGGGTGTAGCAGTTACCTAAGGGAGAGAAAATCAATTGATAAGTAACACTCATGTGCGTATGTACCAGTTTGACCTGTATTGCAATGCAGTATTCTAAGGAATACTTTATGTAAAAAAAAAATTGATTTTGACAGGAAACTGTTGTTCCAATGTCAGGTAGAGTCTTGACTATCTGAAGGTCGTTTAAGATAACATGGGATAGACACTTGAATCAAGTCTCCATGTATAGTTTCCGGTGTATCTTTACGACAAATATGGCTGACCGTGAGTGAAACTAGGTGATGTGAATATATCTCCTATAGTATGTCATCTTTGTGTTAGGTTTGATTAGGCGGTACAGTGTTGTTTTTTTTACATCTCACAAAAACGTTTTGTTTTTTTTTGCTAGAAAATTACACAAACAAAATACAGAGTTGACAGCACACATGCACATGAAATATTACATTTTATCTCATTATGAATACAAATAAACAGTGTCACCTATATGACCCAATCTTCTTGGTTAATGTTGATTTGACAAGTGAGATACAGTGACAATGTATCATTTTTCATGCTTGCGGTCTAACTTGTAACACGAAACGCTGTGTGATACGTTAACAGCTCTGTGCTGCCTAATTGAAACTCTATATTAGTATGTCATCCGTAGTCATCCTCTTTCCTAGTTCTATGGTTTAATAGTTTTTGAGTTGTGTCTTTCAGTCAAAAATGTACATGTGCGCGCCTAACACTGAAAGACCTAACTAATTTGTAAAAGACTGGAACGAAGTTTATATAACATTGTCTGTAAACAACGAATGAAAGGCCATATGGAGGAAGTTGACAACAGACTGTGGCACAGTCATCTTGCCATTTTCTAAGTTGATAAGGAGTAATGTGGACCTGCATCAAAGTACACTCCTGTAGCGATCACATTATCCAAACATATCTCAATTACCAAAGTATAGGTCAAGTCGGAGGCTACACTACTATCCAAAACCTAAATCAAATGTTACATGTTTAATGTCCACTTTTGTTTTCAATTTGTATGAGAAGTTGAAATAAATGGTGATGGCATAGTTGGGATAGTCATGTTATATATATATATATATATATATATATATATATATATATATATATATATATATATATATATATATATATATATATATATATATATATATATATATATATATATATATATATATTAGATTAGATTAGATCGGATCAGATCAGATTACTTCAAAACAACTAAAGTGATGCGATTTTTTTATTCTCAACAAACCTGTTGTCTTCACTGAAGTATGGAGCTTTTTTGGTCCCCTCCCCCCTCCCGGATCTGCGCTCTGCATGATCTGCGCGATACAGACTGCATGGGATGGACAAACATGAAAAAAAGATGGACGCGTCGCGAGGGTATTTAAGTGATATGATGCGCGCACTGACCAGAAGAAAAAAATCTTTTTTTTGGCCTTTAGTTGATATGAATACTGAAATCAACCGGCATCCTTGGAGGTCACTGTGCCCAATTTGTATCAAATGACAAAAGATTCGCAATGAATAACGTCATTAGCGAAATAGGCTCTTTCTCAAATCATCATGCACAATCATCTGATTGTCTGTATTCAAAAAACAGGATAGGTTAAATTAGGCCGTGTTTGCATTCTTAGTTTGCAAATGTTACTGCTTACCTTCACTTTAGAGCGCAACACAAACATTTCTCGTGATTGTCGCCTAGCACCAATAAGGCTTCGTTTCCACAGTGTGTAAGCAACCCTGTGGTAACTAAATACCAAGATAACCAAAGGTATGAAATAGGTAACTAAGAATAGCAGTGAACCGTAGATGAGGTCAGTTGTTGGATTGGGCCACCGCTCGTCACATGACACAATCACATTTCCCTTGCTGTCTTGCTTTTCAACCGTCTTCACAACAATTAACTCTACTACAGATATTGCTACCCCAAATGCCCAAATGAAAAACAAGGAAGTCTTTTGTGGGATTCTTCTATTCAGTGATGACACCACAGTAAGATAACGATCAATACCAATTATTACCAGTGTATACGTGGCAACAGTTACAGTAACCTGTGAAGTAACAAACAAATGTTTGTTTATTATGTTATTAATAAACTTCATAAATGATCCCATTTACTGCGACTTAATTTGAAATTTTAAGGAAATGAATAGGGTTATAATGCAATCTATACCGACAGACAGACAGACAGACAGACAAACACACACACACACACAAATGTATATATATATATATATATATATATATATATATATATATATATATATATATATATATATATATATATATATATATATATATATATATATATATATGTATATATATATAGTTTTGTACACACACACACACACACACACACACATCCCTGCATGCAATTGCTCTTAGACCTGCTGTATAACTTTTTTGGAAGGTTTAATATCAAGTGACACCATTCAAGTGTCTGCCCTATTGTTTATAGAATAAGCTTTTATTTTAACAGTAAATAGTAAGCCTTCACCTTGACCTTCATCTTCAAGGTCAAATAGTAAATTGCTCTATAACTTTGAGGTTTTGTACCTAGAGAGACAGTTTAAGTGCGTACACTGACATTGTCAGAGGTAAGCTTTCTATTCAGTCAGTGGATTTTGATCTTGACCGTCATCTTCAAGGTCAACTTGTAATTTGCGCAATAACTTATGAAATTTTATTCAGTTGTCTACACCAATAGTATCAGAGGTAGGCTTTCTGAAGAGACACTAACCCATGACCTTGACCTTCATTATCAAAGTCATTTAGCAACTTTTGCTTATATAGATACAATTTAAGAGTATCCCCACTTTTACAGATGAGCATTTTGTTTAACAACTGACCTTTGGTTTTGCCCATCGATCTTTAGATTCAGATAGTAATTTGCTAAACAAACTTGAAGGTTTTCACACGTAGACAATATATCTGTGCATTTAGTCAGACTGACATTGCCGCATCACATATGTACTATGCTGAGTTTCATTTTTGTCCGTGGAAAGTTTTGATCAATGAACATTATGAGTAGACTTTGCTATAAATGATGTTATGAACCTGTCAGCGAATTATAGGGCTATCTTTTGGACACCAATTAACGACCATTAATGTTGGTGGCTGTGAATTGTGTAGAAGACTTGCATATAAAGGTATATCCTGATATTTCTTGTATTTTCATCCAAGTTGAAATTTAAACATAACCTACGCATTTAGATAAATGGATTGTCATTGCATTTTCATCTACGCATAGTCATTCTTGTAAACCAGAGCTGTTGCAAGTATTTCTTCCGCGACACTGCGATTGGCAATGCCGTAAAAGAGGCTGTGGACCGTGCCGTAAAAGAGACTGTGGTTTACGACGATGTGCATAGTGGGACTTTTAATAGTAATTTTAGGTTTATCTGAGACATTTACTTCCGACATATGGTTTCTTAACTTGGAGCATTAGAAGACATTTCGAGTTCTGGCGTCACGCATCAGATGTGTGTAACTATGGTTACAGAGTTTGGGCACAAGTACAGTAGGTACGAGTCTTCGAATATAAAGGATACTGCTGATGAAAAATTTCATTTCCGATGCTCCATTAGTTTCACACAAACCAATGAGTAAGACAGACAGGGTAGCAAGACAATAAGATTTGCCAATACTGAAGGCATCCAATGCCTGTTATTCTTTTCTAAGTTACAGAAAAAAGCGAACTTTTTTAGTGACTGCGAAATGTCGAGTGATTGCGAAACATGTATCCCATCACTGTTTAAATACAAACACGTCATTAAAAATATATGTCCTTAGGCAAGAAGGTTGCCATGGTTATATTGTATCATATCATCTGTCGCCTGCAATATATCTGTCTGTCTAAATGTACGACAATTCACTTATATGTTTTAGTTCTGACAATGCGAGCAACTTCCAACTAAACATTCAGTTTAGATCAGGTTCAGTGTTTGTTGTTACACAGAGTGCTATTGAGTGGACTAAAAGGAATGACCCTGCACTTGTGAAGGCACAAAAAAAACATGACTCCCCAAACACCCAAAAATGTAAGATCAATCCTCCTTTCCATTCTCCTAGCATTTTACATCCAGTCTCCAAACTACCTGCTTCGTACCTGTCTGTCTGTCTGTGGACACGATGTCTAAAAACACTGCATCGATTCTAATGAAGCTGGCTACACATCTTCCATATGGTAATGACAAGAACTGATTAGATTTTGGTAAACATCATCCAATGAGTCATTTGCATAGTTAATGGGTGTTAGTAATTAGGCTGTAGCTTAAGAAAGCACACTTCAATTTCGATATGATTTGGTACATATGTTAACCATAACAAAGCGCATATGTCCTATAAAGTTTGTTGATGTAGCTTATAGTTTTGATGAGTAATTTGTATATGGTTAGTAATTAAATTATATTTATAATTTAGTGTTTCTTTGTCTGGTTCTTTGTTTGTTTTAATACCGTACGGTAATACAGTAATCAATGAAAATAGTATTGTCACAGAAATAGTTTGTGGACATACGTAAATCTAGGATTTTCATTGAATATGGGATCTAGCCTAATTAGTTTTTTTTTTAATGAACCAGACTGCAAAAGGTTAAATGAGAGTATTCTTCAGTTAAAGATACTCTCTGTAGGCCCTGATAGATAGCTTTGGAAACATTGTTAATTTGGTTTAACGTAGGCATATACATCTCAGAGGAGTCATTGTACAGACTGTACTATGTGTAACCTTTAAAATGTCAATGCTAATGGGCATTTGGGATTCGTGATTTCATAGAGTCAATTTTCGTCTACTTTACTGTTTAATGTCCGTGGTATACGACACGTGATACTGTCTTAGTGTTATTAAGTGGTTACATTCAACTGTGCCTGTGAAAAAGCATGGATTTCCTAAATTCAACCCTTATTATCTGCATTCAAAGTTAGTGGTTGAATGTACTGTGTCTTCCTGTTTGTGGTTTTTTTTAAATCTCGAACTGTTCACAGTGAATGAAAGATTGCCAAATTTACACACAGAAAGCAAGATATAAGCAATCCTTACCTGCTGTATAAAGAGGACGGCTGGACATACAAATTTACCAAAACTCCAAGTTCCATTCATTGCATAATTGGCAGTGAATGGTATACAAAAGAGGGCCATACCAATATCTGATATTGCCAAGTTCACTAAAAATTTGTTCAACTCTGACCTCACTCTGGCTCCTAAAGAAAGTACACATATTGCTACAATGTTGCCTAGCAGTGTTAACAGTATTGTAATGCTGTAAAGGAAATACAAGGCAATTTTTCCACTTAGTGGGACCAACTCTTTCATTGACAAATCTTCGTATGGTAGGCACAGTGATAAGAGATCTTCCAATTCCTCAAAGTCGCTGGCACTCTCTGTATAGTTGTCGTCTTCGCTAGAGAAGCTAGGGAAAATAACTGTGCAATTAGGCTGGCACAAGCAACGGTATACTTCGTCAATATCCTCTGACCATTCACTCATGACTGCAGTCTCCCTGTTGCTCGTTTGGAGGCAGCGGTTTATAATAACTCAATGTGTGGAAGGCACTGTTGTTGGCAGAGTAGATACTACACCGATTTCCGATGATCGTGCAATTATTTAGGACGAAGACATTTGCTACTATAAAAATATGGTTGGTAGCTGCTATCAAACTGAAATTTCCACGTGTGTCTTGACTCAAATTATGTAGTTAATCATTCAAAAAAATGAGTGGTTTTGTAGAATGCCCAACTGAATATCCAGAGATAAATCACAAGTACTCACGAATCCTGCCAATGACTATCGAACCGTAGACGTAATTACTTTGCTATACATGGACGACGACACATGATCAATCTAAGGCATGGCTGCCTTAAAGCACCTATAACATTGTCATCAGGTGGGCATGACACGAAAATTTGGTCTCTTTGCTATTTTTTTTACCCCCCCCCCCCCTCTCCCCCCTTAAGGTCCAGATCAACGTTGAGAAATTGTCGTTGGCCGTGTAAGGTTCATGTTAAAATTACATTAGTGTAAGGTTCAGGTGATCTTTTAAAAAAATGACTTTATGTATGTAAGGTTTATGACTGTGCATCGTAAGAATTGTCTCCGCGTCAGGTTGATGTTCGCCTTAAGAGCAGACTTTTAGCCTAGGCCCTGTGCGGTCCACATCAACCTAAGATGTGATCTTTATGTTTATATGTGTACGGTTATGATCCACCAAGTTAACCAATTTGAATATAATCATTGATGCATATAGTAAATTGCACATACATCATTAAAGCCATTCTCTTTGAGTTGATTAATTAACAAAGTGTATGTCGTGTATGTTTACCTTAGGTACAATAGAGTGTGTAAGAATTATGGCGTGTCAAAACTGTACTGGTCTGAAACAACATATCATAATAATCTAGTAAGGTGCAAGATCGATAGTTTAACGTACGATAACAAAACTGAATGCTTTTAATTTGGGGTGAAAGGGTTTAACTATTTTAGTTCTTATCCTACAAAATCAATTTTACTTTTAATGGAGCCTATTTTGTACCTGTAAATTGTAATATTTCTAAACAAAATATCAAATCAAGAAATGGAAGATTTTCCGCTCTAATAAATGCATGACAATGGAGGGACCCTCCACTATCCATGATGGCGCTAAAATACACCAAAAGAGCTATTTTTCCTAATTACATATTGGTTTTCATAGCAATGCATGCTACTACTGATTTGAAATTGATTGTGCTGTCTGGAAAAATGATAAATTTTGGCGAATTTAGTTACGGGGGGGGGGAGAGGGGATTCCTGAGGCCTAAGTAAAAGAATTTTTTTTAAATACTACTTTGAACTATTGACTTCATCCCTATTCTTGTCACATTAACCTTGTTTGTTGTTAGTTAACGGTCACACCAAGTGTCTAGCAAACGAAATATTGGGATAAATAATTTTGGTAAAATGTTCAAGTTGATGCTATTGCCATTTATGTGACTTGAAGTAATTATTTTAAAACATACACTAGTTGTAACTGAGTGTTATATTTGCGATCAGACAACCAACAATGTATTCACTGAAAATGGTTGAAATGTCAATAAATAGACTGCGCACATCTTGATTTAGAGATCGACTTTATCCACTAGTAGTACAATAATCGGTTGAAATCCTGATTCCATTGCATAGCTGAGTTTTGGGTGAGGACCCAAAATCAACTGAATTGGATTTATTGTTATTTAGTAGCATATTATGTTTAAATTTAAAAAAAGATGATTCCATACTGGTAAGAGTGCACGATATTACAAGTACATTGTTGTAACTCGTTATATCTTATAGAAGAGTTTACTTTGATAACGCCACCGAACGGACGAATACCATTCATCGTTGCAAATGAACCCCAGTCTATTGGTAGATATCATCATGGCTAGATGTACGTAGTGATGTATTATAAGACAACAAACCTGGGTAACTGTGAGAGGCGCCAAATTTGAAATTTGTTATAACTGAAGTATCAGTAAAGAAGTGTACAATTGCGGCACATCTTTGATCTGACCCTACTAAATTATGTACAAAGACACAGACCCACTTTGGTAATGTATCAATATGTTGCAGTTGGATTGAGATGACGTTCATTATGCTAGATGACTTTGACCGCGTAACACCCTCACAGAGCTCATAGAGCAACTAGCTAAGAAACTGCCATTTAAAGGAGTATTATGTACAGCGTTTTATCTCCTAGTTTAAATGTTGAACTAGGGTTATTATGAATCTGATAATGATAATATGAGGTAAGAATTATAATACAAGTCAGTTAAGAGAGAATATGCATAATTACATATTTATACATAAATGGGAAAGGGATCGAAAAATAGTTGTCTACCAACTAATCTAGTCCTATCCCGATATACAGGAATATACAGGAAAGGAATCTGTATTTTCGTGAAATTAGTAGCATTTTGGGGACTGTTAATATAAATGTTGGCTTGATACACATTGGAAGTGTCGAGATACTGACCTAGGATTGAAAATTAGCCTCTTTAGGCCAAAAAGACAAAATGTTTCTGGTCAGGACATTTTCTCTAAAGTGGTGCGACAAAGCGATTTCTTTTTAAATTCTCTGTCACTCAGCATTTACTATTTATGGCAGTTACTGTTCTTTTCATTTAGTACTTTCGAGAAAGTGTATGTGCTTGTTCATGATTGACTCTGCAGTTGTCTTCACTGAAGTAGGAGGGGGGGGGGGTTATTTTTGTGTTTCCCCTCGGATCTGCAGACTGCATGGGCTAGACAAACACGAAAACAAAGACCGACGCGAGGGTATTTATTAAAATGATGCGCGCGCTGACCAGAAACAATTTTTAGGGGGGGGGGGGCTTACTAGCTCGTAGGCTTTGTGTGTAAGATGCCTGGAGACGCTGTGAGTAATACAATATTGAGAATTCCTGGACTCTAACGAGTCCACGATTATGTTGCTAAAGCCTTTGGAAGTCGTGGGTTTAATCTCCACTGTCGATTCCTAGAACTAGGTGATGAATATATGTGACCGACAGCAAGACAAACCATATCGTATCACTTCCATAACTTAATGATCTGCATGTTTGCATCCCTACTCAATATATATATATATATGCTGGTGTGTTTGATGTGTCAGTAATTCTGTGCATGTACAAAGAAGTCGAAGAACGTGATATCAATCAATGAGCCCTCGAACATAGGTCATGTGAATGACAACGGATGTTTTGTAGACAGTGTTGGCGGAGGTAGTGGTGACCTTTCCATAAACCAGATTTAAACCGAATGCCTTTCGTATAAGATGTTCGATTCATGATCACAAATAATCAAATTGCTAATGTTATTTGCTTGATTAAAGTGGCCATATGGATGAGGATTGGGTATTTATTTTCGATTTTTAATTTATAAAACAATTTTATCATGGTTTTCTACTTGAAAAATCAATGTGAAGCGACAAAGACCAAGTCTGTGTTTGTTACTCGATACCTTGCAAAAAACTGAAAAATGTGTAAAATGTTTGTTATTGTACGTACAATAACAACGATTTTACACATTTATTAATCTTTTGCAATTTATTGAGTTACAAACATGGACTTGGCATATGTTGTTTCACATTGATTTTTCAAGTAGGAGGCCATGATGAAATTATTTTGTAAATTAAAAATCAAATATAAATACCCCAATCCTCATCCATATGGCCACTTTAAGTCGTTGCCCATGCGACAGGTGTGAACTTAAACGTGGTTTTATGAATTTAATGATACTACACACGGAATATATAAGCGAAAAAGTACGCGTCGACGTTGAACCTTTTTTGATATTGTATACCGACGTACCGTACGCGTGAAAACGTGTTCTTGAAAATGTCCCGAAGGCAAAGACGTCTATTAGGTATTAGTTAACGAAATGGTTCAGAAATATCAGATAGTCGTTCTAATGTGGTATTAAATGATATCTGATACTTTCACGATGTATATTCTTTATACCCGTATCGTGACTTCTTCGTACATGTATATTTTCATATATAGGGCAGGGATAATAATATCGCTTAGAGCATGAGTTACTCATATCACAACTGCAGACTTAGTTGATAATTGGAATCAAATCCAGTAGTTGTAAATGTCGTACTGTAACACCACGCATTTCCAAACCAGTAATTTAGGAGACATGAAAATCGGTGTCAGTCTTTGATCCACATGTATGCATGGGTGTGATGTCTACCATTTTCATTAGTTTAGGAGACATGAAAATAGGTGTCAGTCTTTTATCCACATGTATGCATGGATGTGATGTCTACCATTTTCATTAGTTTAGGAGACATGAAAATCGGTGTCAGTCTTTGTTCCACATGTATGCATGGGTGTGATGTCTACCATTTTCATTAGTTTAGGAGACATGAAAATCGGTATCAGTCTTTGTTCCACATGTATGCATGGGTGTGATGTTTACCATTTTCATTAGTTTAGGAAACATCAAAATCGGTGTCAGTCTTTGATCCCCATGTATGCATGGGTGTGATGTCTACCATTTTCATTAGTTTAGGAAACATCAAAATCGGTGTCAGTCTTTGATCCACATGTATGCATGGATGTGATGTCTACTATTGTTAGTCCTGCTGCAAGTGGGACAATGTTTTTCATCAGTAACCAAAGATATAACATTCACTAAAATGTGGTCAATTACTTATCAGTAAAAGATGATGTACATGTGCTGATTAGTGGTGAATATTATCTGTAGGTTGTGAAGTGACAAGTTCAAAGCTTGGTTTTTGATTTGCCATATTAAAACCCAATAATGTGATGAAAGTGGCTATATGTATCTTTATATATCTCTATTTCCATCGTTGTGTGTCGTTTGTTTTGTTCCAGGTGATCGCGAAGTTCACCATATCAGATTGCTTAAAACTGTACTACTTGTAACTAGAGTATCATTTTTCGATAAGACAACCACAATATATTCATTGAAAACTGTGAAAATATCATTTAGACATTGCACATATGAATCAGGGGTCTATATTATCCACATATTAAAGCAGTACAGAAATGTGGTTGAAATCGTGATCGCCGTTGAGGGCGCTCATTTTGTTCACAGACTCAAAAATCAGTTTTCATCAAAAATAAGTTTACCCACAAGTGATACAATACTGTTCACAGTGTATACTATTACAAGCACGTTATCATGCCTAACAGAACATTTTCAAAACCCGTTTCAGTTGCAGCTAGTGCAGCTTTCAACTTTTTGAGATCCGTCATAAAACCTTAAATAGCATTTCTTACATAGACCTGACGAGTTCAGTACTTTTAAGTGTAATTTCTTAGATTAGGTAATACATTCCACATTTTTCCTTAAATCAAATTGTATTGTTATTTCCTATAAAATCTACAAAATCACAAAGGTGGCCAGACATCCCTACAACGTAAACTGAGTATATGACAGAACCTCATAACGCACCATATATGGAGTGCAAGTGTGGCTTACTCCATGTATATGCACGAGTCGAGTGTTGCAATGTTGTAGTGTTCTATTCTCTGTGGCCATACTTTCAAAAGCACGAGCGATTGATGCTGGACGGTGAAGATATTATTACATGATCGATAAAAAAGATTGAAATAAAAAAATAATAATACTCATTACTTTTGCACTTCAAGAACGCACCCTACTTGTTGACATGACATGTACCAGCTCATTGCCATCTCATACTGCATACGTACGTATACTCGTGTGCTATAATTTCTAAATGTATACAAGTAACTTAATGTTCGATTCATGATCACAAATAATCAAATTGCTAATGTTATTTGCTTGATTAAAGTATCCATATGGATGAGGATTGGGTATTTATTTTTGATTTTTAATTTATAAAACAATTTTATCATGATGGCTTTCTACTTGAAAAATCAATGTGAAACGACAACGACCAAGTCTGTGTTTGTTACTCGATACTTTACAAAAAACTGAAAAATGTGTAAAATGTTTGTTATTGTTTGTACAATAACAACGATTTTACACATTTATTAATCTTTTGCAATTTATTGAGTTACAAACAAGGACTTGGCATATGTTGTTTCACATTGATTTTTCAAGTAGGAGGCCATGATGAAATTATTTTGTAAATTAAAAATCAAATATAAATACCCCAATTCTCATCCATATGGCCACTTTAATTCGTTGCCCATGCGACAGGTGTGAACTTAAACGTGGTTTTATGAATTTAATGATACTACACACGGAATATATAAGCGAAAAAGTACGCGTCGTTAAACCCTTTTCTGATACTGTATTCCGTACATGTGAAAACGTGTTCTTGAAAATGTCCCGAAGGCAAAGACGTCTATTAGGTATTAGTTAACGAAATGGTTCAGAAATATCAGATAGTCGTTCTAATGTGGTATTAAATGATATCTGATACTTTCACGATGTATATTCTTTATACCCGCATCGTGACTTCCTCGTACATGTAAGTTTTCATATATAGGGCAGAGATAATAATATCGCTTAGAGCATGAGCGAAAGTACAATTCAACCAGCCGAAACAGCTCGTAATATTGGTGTAACTTTCGATTCTCATCACACGTTAAAAAAGCACAAAGTCATATCCACAACATGTCAATCAATCTACCATTATCTCAGGAAAATTGGCTATATCCGTCCCCACCTCTCCAAATCTACTTGTCAGAAACTCGTCCAGGCATTAATATCAAGCAAATTTGACAATGGTAATGCCCTACTCTATGGCTTACCCAACGATCATATCAAACCACTCCAACATGTTCAAAACGCTGCAGCAAAAATCATCATGCGAGCCAGGAAATATGATCATGTAACACCACTCCTAAAGGAACTACACTGGCTACCAGTTTAGGACAGAATAAAGTTCGAACTTTTGCTCATGACATACAAGTCCCTCAATGGACTCGCTCCAAGATACTTATCAGACCTTCTTCACTGGAAAACAGCTACGAGAACACTGCGATCAACAAATAAACATCTCCTATATGTACCTAAGTACACGCACAAGTTACTCATATCACAACTGCAGACTTAGTTGATAATTGGAATCAAATCCAGTAGTTGTAAATGTCTTGCTGTAACACCACGCATTTTCAAACCAGTAATTTAGGAGACATGAAAATAGGTGTCAGTCTTTGATCCCCATGTATGCATGGATGTGATGTCTACCATTGTCAGTCCTGCTGCAAGTGGGACAATGTTTTTCATCAGTAACCAAAGATATAACATTCACTCAAATGTGGTCAATTACTTATCAGTAAAAGATGATGTACATGTGCTGATTAGTGGTGAATATTATCTGTAGGTTGTGAAGTGACAAGTTCAAAGCTTGGTTTTGGATTTGCCATATTAAAACCCAATAATATGATGAAAGTGGCTATATGTATCTTTATATATCTCTATTTTCATCGTTTTGTGTCGTTTGTTTTGTTCCAGGTGATCGCGAAGTTCACCATATCAGATTGCTTAAAACTGTACTACTTGTAACTAGAGTATCATTTTTCGATAAGACAACCACAATATATTCATTGAAAACTGTGAAAATATCAATATTTAGACATTGCACATATGAATCAGGGGTCTATATTATCCACATACGCAGTACAGAAATGTGGTTGAAATCGTGATCGCCGTTGAGGGCGCTCATTTTGTTCACAGACTCAAAAATCAATTTCATCAAAAATAAGTTTACCCAGAAGTGATACAATATTGTTCAGTGTATAATATTACAAGCACGTTATTATGCCTAACAGAACATTTTCAAAACCCGTTTCACTTGCAGCTAGTGCAGCTTTCAACTTTTTGAGATCCGTCATAAAACCTCATTTCTTACATAGACCTGACAAGTTCAGTACTTTTAAGTGTAATTTCTTAGATTAGGTAATAAATTCCACATTTTTCCTTAAATCAAATTGTTTGTATTGTTATTTCCTATAAAATCTACAAAATCACAAAGGTGGCCAGAAATCCCTACAACGTAAACTGAGTATATGACAGAACCCCATAAGTACATGTTATTTGCCAAATACCGTTCCATATCTTGTTGCAAGAGGTAAGTTTCCGGTAATAACGGAGAGCCGGAGGCGAGCCGTTATACCGGAAAAATTACCTCGAGCAGCAAGATGTGGAACCGTATTTGGCAAATAAGATACTTATACGTCACCTGCGACTACGAAATTCAATTTTTGAATGTCTAAAAATGCTGTTTCATTTTAAAACAAAATCACTTCCACGTTATACTGTTGAGCGTAGTATCACGTACTTCTCTAATGACTGCAGTGCGGTTGTTTACATCTCAGCCTTAACTTTATCATCCAATCAGAGTGCGCCTTTGCTCAGTAGTATGACGTAATGTTTAGTATTTGCATATCACTCAAAGATATATTCAAACTTATAACCTTCAGCTGAAAAATGAGTGCGTCTTTGTTTTGCGTACTGTATTCTGTAAACTGCACCCTCTGTGGTGGTAATTTTCATATCCTTCATAAATTTAGGAATTCATGTTTACGATCGCGTGGCGTTCGCCGTCACTGGACTTTCGCCGTTGTGTGTGGAATTTTTGACTATTTCCCTGTGACATGAAAAGTATAGTTCAAAGACTTGTAAATGTTAATTAAATGGAAATCTCGTCGTCATTGGAAATTCTGGGTGAAGTTATAAATCTACTAAAGATGAAAATGTACGTACATTGTAGTCGCCTGGCCACATCACCGGATATGACGTAAAATTAATGCAATATGCATGCATTGGTGTTTTATACAGGTATATATTACCTAGCTCTGGATGTATATGCTACGAGGTTCGACACGTCTTCGTCGCATATACATCGAGAGCTATATGCTACCTTGCTATTCACAAAGACGACCTTTATTACCGGGATGCAAACCCCACCTGAATCTCTTTAGTAGTCAATAAATTGTTCGAATGAAATTTTTTGTATTTATCTACTTTTGTTCTAAAACGTACCTTACTATAATTCCCATACTACCCTTTTCATGTTCTAACGGTGTATCAGTTTGACATTACCTCAAAATCACAATCGCGATATCAGTTTCTTTTACTATAATAGTATCGTCTTGCTTTTTCGAATTTCATAAGAGTGACACTGGAATGAATGGTTTACTATGACGATGACTGTGTATATATGTATGCATGCATGCATGCATGTATGTATGTATGTATGCATGCATGCATGCATGCATGCATGCATGTATGTATGTATGTATGTATGTATGTATGTATGTATGTATGTATGTATGTATGTATGTATGTATGTATGTATGTATGTATGTGTGTATGTGTGTGTGTATGTATGTGCGTACGTACGTACGTACGTACGTACGTATGTATGTATATGTATGTATGTATGTATGTGTGTGTGTGCATTTGTGTGTTGCTTGTTTTCTCGTGTTTATTGTTTATTTATTTATTTGTTTGTTTGTTTGTTTGTTTGTTTGTTTGTTTGTTTGTTTGTTTGTTTGTTCGTTCTATTTTTGCTTGAATAAGCTTAGGCTAACAGCGAATTTTACCGAATAAAATTGGAATCTGTAACATTAAGTTCCTATTCAAACATTGATTTAAACTTAAAAAATAACTACGTCATATACATGATGGATCAAATAAAACTTGACTCCTGTCTATAAACAACTGTGTACCCTTTCAAAATAGACAAACGCGTGATTCTGACCCATAATTTCAATAACAAACAAGCAAATCAAAGAAGCAGTACATTTACGTTACTATGACAACAAAACTATATAAAAAATAGTTGGGTTTTCGGAATATAGCAACAGTGATTGTTTGCATTTATTGTTCGACAGATGATCAACCTATGGTAGAGGTCGATCGCAAATCACACCATCTTGTCTCAGGTGACAACAGCCTATCACGTGATATGTTTAGTTTAATAATTACTGCATTTTGATAAGATACTCATATATTGGTCAGAATGGATGCCCCATTTCTAGGTTAATAAGTGAAATATGTAATATATTGCAGTATTGGTTGATGGATCGTCTGTTATGATTGGTTGAGGGACTATCATGTCAGAAGGCATCAGTGTCTTCATCGTTATCTCTGTTCTACCTTTGCCCCCCTTCGCTGGACTCATCCCTGTCCGTGACGGTTGCATGATTGTTCCTGTCGTCCATGTAATAGAGATTTGACGACAGAAATTTTATAGTTTAAGATATTTCATCAATATATCCTAACCCCACAGACCAAAATGGCTAGGTATTGGTTGTTTGTTGTGGCGGTGCTCTGTTGT
This sequence comes from Glandiceps talaboti, assembly GCF_964340395.1. Lineage (NCBI taxonomy): Eukaryota > Metazoa > Hemichordata > Enteropneusta > Spengelidae > Glandiceps > Glandiceps talaboti. The sequence continues at coordinate 10,998,522 of NC_135570.1, forward strand.
TTTACCAACCTACAGGTGAGTGTGTATTTCGTTCAAACTGACAGGGTGTCGGTGAATGCGTCACAACATGTAATCTAGGACACGCCGTAGCAACATGATAGGTGAGGTTGTCGTTGTTGTATTTTAACTTCCCACAACAGATGCAAAGAATGGGAATAAGATGAAGACAGAATTTTTACAACTAAATTGTTCAGATTGAAACTCTTGCTACGTCAAGTCAGATAATTTGTTTGTGTAAATACTTCATTTATTTATTTTACGTGACGTTGCTGTAAGCTTAATAGACGTTAAACATCTGTATATGATGATCTTTTGGGGGCACGTCACCAAACGTATGTTCGGAAGTAGTACAGCAATATACAGACCAGGCTTAGGTGCAAATTGAGAAATGTCGTCGTTGTTGAACAAATATAAAAAATAACTTATGATGAAATTTTGGTAATTGTCGAAGAAATATGATCGTTAATATTTCACAGAACCATACAAATACAAAGTGTAGATGTACATGTCACAGCTTGGCCACACACACACACACACACACACACACACACACACACACACACACACACACACACACACACACACACACATATATATATACATATACATGTATATAAATGGCGGAAAGAGGTTAAAAAAACTTGTACACTAAAGTACGTAGAAGAATATTGATGCTGGATTCCATTGGATATAATTACAGATAAAGTTACTAACAAACCAGAGTGACTATAGAGTTTCATTTAGCCAACACAGTGTTTATGTCTCACATACATAAAACAAAATACAGACACTTTATAGCGTGTTAGTATATACAAGGATACATTTTATCTTACTGTGAACACAAATCAACATCACTGTCAGATGAAACAAGGAAGATTCGAACTCAGAATTGTTTATTTGTATTCACAATGAGATAAAATGTAACATTTCATGAGCGTGTGCGCTTTCAGTGCCTTTATTTTGTTTGTGTAATTTGTAGCAAAATAAACTGGTGTTTAGATGTTCAAAAACCCACAAACATCGTGCGTACGCCCAGTTGAAACTCTATAGTCTTTCTGGTTTGGTAGTATTTAAAAAAAATCTACTTTCAAGCGACTATGTAGTTTTCGTCCGAACTGATGACGTCACAGTGGTTCGGATGAAAACTCCGTTGACACTTCAAATTAGATTCCCAAAAGATAATTGAGTGATGACGGCATTGTATTCTTCACATCAATAAAGGGAACTGTTATGATATTTAAACGCCGAGACAATAGATGACCTTAACTCAACTTTGTTGTTGTTATCAATTTGAAACCTTGTGTAGAATGATGTAAACATACTTATATAATAATTGCGATTAGAGAGACGGCAGATTAGAACCCAAACTGTGTGTGGACCAGATGAACGATAACAGTAACAATGACAAAGTAATGACCAATAATACTCCTAAGCACATATATTTAACTGTCACTAACTGTTATAAAAAATATTGAAATAGTACATGAGTAAAAAGTGAATCTCAAACTGGTATGAACGGTATCTAAAAATTCCCAAGTTTTAGAAAATTGCTGATTCACGACCACTACTTTTACGATAGTATAGCAACATGAAGTACTGAGTACACAGTAAATATATGTCCCAATACTGCATGTTATTGATGTCGTATCGATTTATATTTTAATGTGTTTCAGAAATAATAGTTTGAACACGTTTTTATATGAAACCAAACGTTTATCAACGTGAAAAATTCCAATGCTTCTTTCTCACATTTTGATTACTCATCATTGTCTCTGCAACTAGATCACTCATAAGGACCAAAGTCCATGTCCATAGCCTGGCGATATTATTAAATTTCTTTTGCAAGTAACAAATTAATATATATATATATATATATATATATATATATATATATATATATATATATATATATATATATATATATATATATATATATATATATATATATATATATATATACATATATATATATATATATATAATGGTGGAAAATTAGTCTGTTCAAAAGTCTCCCTGTCGCCCACTCCCTCCCTCTCTCCCTCCCCTTCCTAAAATACATATTTATATTTGTTTAGCTATTTGTTGTTTTTTCGGTTATAATCACACTTATATCAAGATTACTTCGATGTTTTGTTGTTGAAGGTATCCCCAGAAAGCCGTTTAGAATGGTTTATTTAAAATTTGTACACGGCGGTTATGAACCATCGCCTTGAAACGATGGTGATTTCTGAAAATGCTAAGAAATACATGTACAAGATTTGATGTATGAGGTACGAAATGATGGCCTTGTCATACATTCACAACATGATACTAGTAAGGTCAAACATTTAGTTCTGTAGTAATGTTGACATGTATTTCGTGTGCTTTCGTTATCTCTGACAATGATAACTATTGTCTATTCACAAGCTGGGTTTACGTTTACGCGTGACTGGGCGTAGTTTAGGATGCATACTTATAAGGTATTCCCGGTATCGTACATACTGATGTACATTTAGTTACCACTTGCAATTAACTGAACTCAAACTCAATCCTGGTATTAAGATTATAAAGTTAACGATCCGATGACATAATTTGTTCTGTCACACCAGCCAATAAATTGAAGCAATGTTAGTAAGATTTCTGTCGAGCCAGGGACATTCTGATTCAAGTTATTAAATTGCTTCTACTTTATTTTCTTATTTTCTTAATTTATCACATTTATTTGACAAACCGTAATATTCACGTTGTGATTGTGTTTGCACCATAACTTTTGAAAATCAATTGAAAAGAGATACATCCGGCTAGCTTTAAATAAATGTTAATTAGATCAACGCATATCTCACGCCATGTATGTACTGTGACATCATCCGATGTACTATAACCTTAGATCTTTGATCCGGTCTTTGGTACATTCAACAACTGACCCTGACACTTGAACAGCGCCGCCAATGAAACTAATCGCGCACTGGAGATATAACTTTTATATGAGACGCAGATCAAATTGAAATCCACAGACTTGATATTTTAGACAATGTTTGAGGTTTTGACATGTTTTTACAAATTATATAGACTTTTACTTTAGAGTTTCCCAAATGTGTACATTAAAAACGTATTAATTTTAACAGGGGATTGTTTTGCTAGCTTTACATACGGTGGGCAGGATGACATGTGTCAGACGCTTATCTCAAATTTATTGAGTCGTTTTTGTGGTTTGTGGTTGTACTTTAGTGTTATAGTCGTTATTACGATAACCACAAACCACAAAATAGCTCAATAAATAGAGACAGTCTGAAAAAAAAACTAGTTCAACAAAAAATTGTAGTTTAGCAACAATTTGCGCAATCGGTCAGTGGACTGATGACGTCATTTAGGGTGTTGTGCAATGCAAACATTGACACCGTCACCAATTGAATGATTCGTACAATCTGAATAAAAAGACAATCATGTCTCTAAGTCCGAGGTCAGTCTCATTCAACCATCCAAAGTCCACGCAATGTACTTTATCGAGTATACACGTCCACCAGTTGTTCTATCGTGTATTAGTCTGTACAAATAGTCAAAATGGACGAGCTCCTTCAAACGGACAGGTCATGTATGTTAACATCGCTATGTTACTGTATTTGTCTCAACATTAGTAATTTGAGTGTGTGCGGTTGCTCACTAAAATGCAAATAGATAAATCAAGTAAATATCACGTACACTGACTATACGCGGAGACACGGGCATTACGATATATCATTTGAAACCACACTATCGTGGGAATGAAAGAATTTGCGCCGGTTTGACGCGGCACTTCGGGCATCTAAAATGTCCCCAAGAAGGAGGCGTATACAATTCAGGCGATAAAAGTGATTCAGCTAATAACATATGATATGATAAGATCAGATCAGATCAGATCAGATATAGCTTTATTGCAACCATCTAGAAAATTGACAGTTTTATTTGGGTATATTAAGTGTAATATAATAAAGATATGTTCATAAGTTAAATTGATTGAAAAGGATGCACCACTGAGAGCCAATATGGCATAGAACCCCGAGTTTAGAGATGAACATTTCTACACAGGGTTCAAATTACCAATGACGATGTACTCGTGACCACTTCAAACCAGTTCTAGATGTCAATAATAGAAAATTAGCTAGGGTCTTGCAACAATATGTTTGGCATCAACAAACTAGAGTAACATATATCTATATATGAAACAAAAACAACATAGTTGAAAACAAACGATAAATATTAATGTTTAGTCCATCATCAATGAACAGTTATGGCCAACTCTACTATTGCACCGTGACGTCGCGTTATGACGCGTGGTCACATGATAAGATGTTCATTTTAGATTTAGAGCAATTATGATGGACGTTGAAGAAACAGAAGTTTTCATCTGTAAATATTGGTAACCTCAACAATTTTATGTGAGTACTTCTCGTACTCACCTCATCACTCCCCCCACCCCCATCCCCATGTAATCCTCGTGCATATAGTGATATGAGTAATATAATCCCAGTGAATAATTTGGAAACCTTCAAGTTGCCATCACAGCGTACTAATTCAGGGTGAGAACTGTGGGAGGAGGGGGAAGGAGGAGAGAAAAGATTCAGGTGGCTCGCATGTAAAATTCACAGACGATGAGATATCAAATCCACCAATCACTACGTTGACTAATAAAGCAAACTTTAATCTGATCGATAGTGATAACGGTTATCTGAATCACGACGACTGATAATTGACCACCTCATCTGTTGTGATAAGGAAGATAACCCATACATTTGACCTCATTTGACCTAAAACCAAAGCTCATAGATCATCCGCAATGACGTCACATCGCGATAACGAAGATTGATACACAATAGTGCTAGTGACTAGAATTAGCATATTCGTTATCACGTTGTTGGTGTTTATACGATCGAATCACAAAATGAAATAACAAAGCTTACTTATAGAGGTACGCAGTCGAAAGAGAATCGTCTCCCCCCCCCCGTTTCTCAGGTGTCATTCAAAAGTTCAAGTTCTGAGTTCAAGCGTACTTATATGCAAATTATGATGACATCATAAGATGACGTCATTAATTAGATTATTAATATATTGAACTTTTCTTCACTGTAAAACGCCCTATCTTACACTGTAAGACCACAGGGAGTTCAGGCTCAGTTAGATTTGTTTACAAATACAAACAAACAAGTAATCAAACAAGCAAAAAACAAATAAATAAATAAATAAATAAATAATAAATAAACAACAATACAAACAAACAAACCGATAAATGAGTAGATAAAAATGAATAAACAACAACAACAACAAACAAACAAACAAACAAACAAACAAACAAATAAATAAATACTGACAACCCCCATGAAATAGCTACCATCGGAGATCTCCATTGGTGACTATTTGGGGGTAGTACTTGTTTGTTTGTTTGTTGGTTTGTTTGTTTGTTGTTGTGTATTCATTTATATATCTACTCATTTATCGGTTTATTTGTTTGTTTATTTGTTTGTATTTTGTTTGTTTGTTTGTTTGCTTGTTTATTTGTATTTGTACAACTAACTGAGCCTGAGCTCCCTGTGTTAAGACATGTAGTGTGGTGGCATCCCCTACATCGGTCAGTACCATCGTCGGACAGAGCGGTTTGACGCAGTGAATCTTACACACTATATTATATATGTGAAACAAAATTATGTTCTTGTTTTTTGATATCCACTTCTTAAAAATTATGACTTGTATTAATATTAAACAAAATCAGGGTTTCTTTTCAGAAGATTACATCACATGGATGGGGATTTTGTAGAAGTGTGATGAATTCGAAGTTGGAAAAGCTGGAAATTAAAAACATATTGGAAAAGTTCACTTAGTACATTTATGTAAATAACACCGGTGGACCAGGTCAACCCAATGGGAATGTAGACCCATTTCTATTTCGCTTCCAAAGGGTTAAAATTAATGGCAGTGTTTCCACATAGAGTCTGTGGTAATTTTGTTTGGGAACCTAGGTAAAATGACATGGGAACCACCTGTAGATATTACTTACTTACCGCCCTAAGCAAAAAGACTCGAGAACTGATACCTGCACATAACATTTTTCAAGGTTTCAAGGCTGGCGTGTACTTTTGAAACAGTACTGTAACTTGATTAGAAGCATGTAAGATCTTCCAAAACACTTCAGATTTGTAGCAATTGCCGATAATTGTTATTACAAGAATGTACTTTAATAGCACAAAATGATCTTTTTAATACTGGGAACTCGAAGACTTTAAGTCTAAATTTGAATAATCTAAGTGTCTTTGTGAGCTATTCATAAAGATAAGGGGTGCATATCTTTCTAAATATTTTTTTTCAACGGTGTCACCTTTATACATTTTTGTCTTGTTTGGAATGCTGAGCATTTGATAGGGTGACCCGAACTACGGGACACCCTGTTTGAAACCTCAGATGAAGTTTTCACACACCTCATGTAATATTTTTTTTCTCCACAGGTAACGGCTTCATATCCTTACATTCACTCTGAAGGGTACTGCATGTGGTATAGTGAGTGTGGTATTAGTCCAGAAACAAACAAAACAGTTCCTTGTCATTATAATGGTCCTGCGATACGTCTTGAAGAACCCCTTGGTTTGGGCATATTGGCCGAGCTGTGTCCCCAATACTATGAAGAGGGGAATTCGTATACATGCTGCGACACTTTACAGCTGCAAACATTACAAGTATCTACGGCTTTTATACAGACAGCATTTGCCCGTTGTCCAGCATGTTTGGAAAACTTCATGCAATTGTATTGTGAGTCAACATGTAGTCCTGACACAAGCTTGTTCATTAATAACTCACGTACTTATTACGACGTCGAGACCAACTTAACTATGCTTTTGGAAAGCGATTACTTCATTTCTAAAAGAAATGGGTATGGTTCATATTACTCGTGTAATGAAGTGTTGTTTCCGTCGACCAACTCCCCCGTCATTGGGTTAATGTGTGGTGGATACACGGCAGAGGAGTGTACACCAGAAGCATGGCTGGATTATATGGGCAGTCCAAGTAATGGTATCACGCCATTTCGATTACGTTATGTTATGGTTGAAAATGGTACAGAGATTGGGCATGGTGTTGAACCAATGGATAAGCCCATCATACCCTGCAATGATTCGCCCTCGAACACTACTTACGCATGCAGCTGTCAAGACTGTACCATAGCATGCGGAGCTGCGCTCGATCGGCCAGCTGAAGAGGAGCCCTGGGAAATCGGTGGTATAGATGGCGTTCTGTTCGTTATGATCATGGTTTTCTGTTGTTTCGTGGTTGTATACATAGGCCTACTCATCTTCTACTACACAATGGTTAAGGATAAGAACAGGAGTGGTGATGAAAACAAGAAACTGGTAGTGACCGAGGATGACGTGAACTGTGTTGAAAATGCTGGTTACGTGATGCATAAAAACATGAGTGAAATCTTTCGACGATGGGGTGTTTTCGTCACTACCAACCCAATAAAAGTGATAGTGATCGCTCTCATAGCCGTCACCATCTGTGCATGTGGGAACGCGTTTATAATCATAACTGTGGATCCAATCGATCTGTGGGTATCCGACGATAGTCGTTGTCTAGCAGAGAAGAATTACTATGACGAGCATTTTCAACCATTCTGGCGTGTATCTCAAGTCATTATCACTGCACCTAATCACAACAGTTCGGTCTATGCAACCTGGCCAAACGGTGTACACGAGAACTTTGGACCAGTATTAGACAACGAATTTTTACACCAGGTAAAGATTGTACATACGTCTATTAACTGGTACACTACACAACAAATATATATATATATATATATATATATATATATATATATATATATATATATATATATATATATATATATATATATATATATATATATATATATATATATATATATATATATATATATATATAGTTTTGGTAGTACTGGAACTCTTTCTTGGGTTGTAACTGTCGTTACACCCAAGAAAGAGTTCCAGTACTACCAAAACTATTACGCTCTGCCACTGCGGTATAGAGCACTGTCTTATAGCAGATTGATACTCACCGAGTTATATATATATATATATATATATATATATATATATATATATATATATATATATATATATATATATATATATATATATATATATATATATATATATATACATACATACATACATACATACATACATACATACATACATACATACATACATACATACATACATACATACATACATACATACATACATACATACATACATACGACAGACAGACGGACAGACAGACAGACAGACAGACAGACAGACACAGAGAAGACAACAGACAGACTGACAGACAGAATACACAGACAGACAGACAGACAGACAGACAGACAGACAGACAGACAGACAGACAGACAGACAGACAGACAGACGGACGGACGCTTACAAAAATATCTTCCCAATATAACAAGATTGGCCTTGTTTTTGCCAGGTACTTGATCTACAAGAATACCTGAATTACATGCCAGTGTGGTATGAACCAGACCAAGAATTCTTCACCCTAGAAGACATATGTTACATGGCTATGGAGCCTGAAATTCTGAAGTGTGTGATACAGAGCCCACTGCAGTATTATCAAAATGATCACGCCAAACTTGATCGAGTGGTTTACGTAGACGAAATGGGCAACACACTGGATTACCCAGCTGACTATAGAGACCATTTCCAATACTGTGTCAAGTAAGCTGAAAATCTTTATAAAAATAATAACAATGTTGATTTTTTTTTAAACACAGCACTTTCCCACTCTGTGCTCATAGCAATTATTACATGGCATGGACCTATAGTGACACAGCGACCTCGTATATTTCAGTTCCCGAATCCCTAGCGCGGCGATCAGCCCATTGCAGTCTTTGTTTTATCGCATAGGATTAAAGCATTCACGTTGCACCCTCTATCCTACCAGGTTCTCAATTTTACAGCTGCAAAATCGTGGTTTTTAGTCATTCAGAAAACAGCCGGCAGCGTATTGTTATTTTCAGATGTAATGAAATCGACATTTTTCGTAAGTTTGGACTGTTAAAGCAAGATAATAAATTTGAAACTACCACAACACTTACTTTTTTTATAACTTTAAAAAAAAGTTAATCAACCGACCGATCCATCATTTTTAGGGTGTTACAATGAGAAACATGGAATTAGGTACGGGCGCCCAAAGGGGAGAGGTGTTGTACATAGTTCATTCTTGTTTTTAAGTTCTAAATTAACATGTGACAAGCCTCGGTGTTGTGATTGGTCAAAATACCTGCAGATATTTGATGACGTCACGAAAGGCTCATCCTAGTTT